>NW_027363299.1:115000-230000 GCF_046119375.1 Phyllobates terribilis | reverse complement strand
TAAAGGTGATTGGCAGTCTGTACTCCACATCTTTCTGAATTTCAGTAATACTGGAAAGATAAAAAAAAGAAAACATTAATGATGACAATTCTACAAACTGCTGTGTCCCAAAAGAAAACACAACAGGTGGATATGTGTAAACCTAACCGATGCTCCAGTATTGTGGGTGCTGGAGCGTGCAGTCTCACAAGACATGATTTGTCTACCATCTTGAATTGGAGGTGCCCCAGCCCCCAATAATGATCTAGGTCTGATTCGGCAGAACAGCATGAGGTCCGGCAAATCTGACCGCTTTATGGATACAACATGCTCCATATTACGACCACAAGAAAAAAGCCAAATAAAGAAGTGTGAGAACAGGACGGGGATGGGTGTACGGAGGATGGCAGAGAGATGACTGCAGAACGCAGCATAAAGCACTCAGACGTTAATCATCCCTGACAAAACATAATACAAGTCCTGCTTCATGCTGGGTACGCTTCTCAGGTAACCCTATACTGAAGGACTTGTACTGTTCATAGACCTAACATACAACACATTACATACAAGTTATCCCGCATCAAGAGACACATGACATTTTGTAATGGTTTGGAAATAATAACCATCCTAGACATCAAGTTCCCCTTTGAGAGGTCACAAGGTAATATCCGATGGCTCTAAAATGGAATCTGCCACCAGGTTTTGCTATCCCATCTGCATGATGTAAGGGCAGAAACCTGATTCCAGAAATGTGTCCCTTATTTCGCTGCAGTTTTGATAAATTTTAGTTTTATCTACTGCAGATCTAGCAGTGCTCTGAATGCTGAGCTCCATATAACCGGCTGCACCACTGATTGGCAGCTTTCTGTGTACACTGTGCATAGGCAGAAGGCTGCTATACAGACCTTGTGAAAAATGAGAAAAGAGAAAGGGAGAAAAAGCGCGCCATGTACCACCTGAGGAAGATAGTTCACTATCGAAACGCTTTGTGGAAAGGGCTCATTAAATTTATTTTTTAGTCCTAAAATTTTTTTCACTTCTAGTGTTCATTCTTTTAGCGCCCTATAGACCGCTTTTTTATTTAATTTGGACCACTCCTGAAAAATGAGGGATACCTGGTTGCAGGTTTACTAGTCTTCTAGTCACAACCTCCTACTGATAAAACAAAGATTTTATCAAAACACCAGCAAGCAGCCCAGAAAGTGACACATCGCTGGAATCAGGGTCTCTGTCTCTACATCATGCTGCTCTCGGAATATATGGCAAAAACCTAGTGACAGATTCCCTTTAAGCTCTCATCTCTAGTGATCAGGACCCTAGAATTTTCTTCTGAGGTGGGTTTCCCTTTAGCTCTGCACCTACCTAGCGTCACTGCATGGCTGCGGAAATAAAAAAATAAATCTTTCTGAATTCTGAAGAGAAGGAGCAGTTGTGGAGTGTCAATGTGGCACCCCAGGGGTCTGGTTTCCACAGTAATGTAATGTTATGTCTGAGAGCAGGTGGGAGGTCCTTTGGTCAGGGATCCTGTGCATGCCACACCTCCTGCCCAGTCTTGGGAGGGGAAGAACTTCCCCTATGTAAACCCAGGGCTGAAGCAGGGTTAGTCAGTCAAGGAGAGTAGAGACAGAGAAGCAGCATAGGAAGAAACAGCAGAAGCTCAGTGGGAGCAATACTACTACAAGCCAGGGGCTGGCAGCTGCAGAGCTCGCCCTGACTGAGAAGATTTCTTACCGGACCCGGCGTCCGAGGCTGTGGGGACTAACTCTGACCCAGCAGCAGAAGCTGACCGGCAGGGGATTTCAGGTCCTCAGGCCCAGAAACCCGAAGGCACGGTCACACGCGTGGGACCAGCACCGCCATCGTGGAGCGGAAGCCATTAGAAGGCCCAGAGTCACCGGCCATACGGGTGAGCACCACACGGTACACTCAGGGACGTGGGCTACTTATATCCGCTTCTAGCAAGGTAGCCAGAAGAGTACAGTCAGTTTGGGAGGCCTACAACTCCGCCTGGCCAGGGGAGATCCCATCTGCTCAAGGACTGACCAGGCCCCGTTCGCTAGCAAGTACTCCGGGAGGGTCTATCGTTGTTACCAGTAAAGACCCTGAATTACACCGCACCGTCTCTGAGTGGTTCCTGCTACCCCCATCATCCACATCTGCTGCCCTGAGGCCATACCCCTCCCGTTGGGGGTTATACCATCTACGCTGCACCATCCATCCACCGGCCTCAGCGGACTGTCCTGCAGCGGCAGCTCCATAGCTGCATTCAACGGGTGGCGTAGTCGTACACATCTACCGCTGATACATCGCCGCTCAGTTTGACTCCCTGGGCACGGACCGGGTCCCCGCCACGAGACTACAACCCTCAAGCGATCCGGCTCCGGGTAAGCTCCCGCGTGCGCAACGCAGCGCGACACAGGCCCAGGGGCGCGTCATCTATATAATAGATGTAGAGAAGTGGGATGACGGCGGCCTGTGCTGAGCATTGCCCGGCTGATCGGGTGATGACTGATGGGTCACATGAATGAGTTATTACAGCAGAAACCGCACCCGTCCTGATAACTATTCCTGCAAGGAACCGGCCATCCCTAACCCTGCAGCTACATAATAGAGATGCAAAGAAACAAGGAGAAAGAAAGGATGCAATGACAGGGATCACCAAGGAATAGCAAAAATATAGAATTTTATTAAAGACTAAACATACAAGACATGTTAAAAAAAACAACTAAAAAGCAACAATTGCCCCAATGAATAACAAAACCATTGCAAGGTACTGATATGGTTAATCCTCACATATATATGCCCAACTAGTCACAGAAAATCTCAATATATGACTACAGACTGCCCACCACAATATAATAAAGAGCAAGGTAGCAGCAAAGTATCTATTCACAAAGGCATTAATATCCAAATAAGCCTATAAAAATAGTGCCCATTATATAACCCCACAATGAAACCTGCCGCTGACACAATCGCCCCAAATGTGAAACAATACAATTGGATTGCTAAAAGAGCAAGCTAACGCTGTTAGGTCGGGCAGTAGAAAAAAATGATGTAACTACACCTGAACCATCAGGCAACCTACAGAAATGTGCATGGAGGATGTTGTTTTTACATAAGAGTTATGTATACAGAAAAGCTATATGTCCTATACAGGAAAAGTGTGGGATGAGGAGCTTACAAGACCACTAAAGTAAGACATTCACAAGCTCCTTCTGTATACTCCCTGGTGCCGGGGGTCCGACCCCACTGATCTTACACTGAGAATGTATGGAACTCCTGTAATGTCACCCTTCTTTTCTACAATGTAATCAAGGCATATTTATATGTCTGAACAAGACTTGTATCGACCCATAAAAGAAAAGAGCCCCAGCTCCACCATACTGAATCCCTGCACAGCGACGCTATCAGCCGTGCAGGGACACAACGCAGCTGCCGTCACTTATATAATGGCCGAATGTGCAGGGGAAAGCCACAACGGACCTCATTGTTCTGAAGGCTGCAGCGTATCCGAGCTATATGTGATACTACTCTGACATAGGGAAAGGGACAAAAACCCTTCAAATAGCAGGGAGTGACGTCTGATTAATATTTAGATTTGTATTGAACATAAAACCACAATCTTAGGACCATTACATACATTACCAGACTACTTTATAGATGATCAATTGCCAGCACAAGTTATATTACGCCCAAAATATCTCTGCAGCACCACCAAATTGCTGTATGAAAAATATGAGGAGTTATAGAAGTGTATTATCTGTACAGGTCCATATATCAGCCACTATTATGTGAAATATGTAATAAAATACACTATTATACATTATTAATGTTCTGTCCCTTTAACATTCTGTCACCATGGTAACGACAGTCATACTCAGCCAATAGGATTGCTCGGTTTGAATTTGAAAAAAAAAAAAAACCTCCTATGTGGTCAGTTTGTTCCATCTCATCTGAGTGTGAAGACAGAGACCTGCGATCAGCGAGAGATTATAGGTATAAGACGTGATATAATCTAATGGACGGAGCCACATCCCATCACACGCACTCAGCGACCACAACTGACAGGAATCAGCCCATTTACCAGAGGAGAAGTCATTATTCCCCAACACATGATACGCTGAGACACCAGTGGGGGGCGCCACACTCATCACATCTCCCATCTGGAAGGATCCAGCGATCACTTCTAATGGGGGTCACTGCCCTTTTTTGGTGATTGCTGGAGTTTCCCGCGGTCGGACCCCACTGATCTATCAGTCGTCACCGAGCCCAGGGATAAGGGGATGACTTGTTCCATCTGATAATTCCCCTTTAATGAAGCTCAGATACAGAACAGTAAATATCCTACACATTTCCCAATTTGCCCTTTCCCCAGCAGAGCCCCCGAATTATTTATAGCCAATGTTTCTAAGACCAAAGAAATATCAGCCAATCACCAAACCCTCTGCTGACGCCTCCTGAGGTTTTATAGATTTTGGAGACATTTCTACAAGAGAAGATATCAGCGGACACCATGGGGATGGAGTATTCTGCCAGCGTTGGACCCGGTAGTATCCATCACTCACTCACCGTTCTCTATACTCTTGTTACATGGCTTTCTGGGGCTTTCATTAAACAGACTCATCTGTGGGGACATTTTCTTTCCTTTAATGCATATACTTGGTGGTAAATATTTTTCTGAGTTTTATTGAAAATTGTGCACAGTTTGCCTCCTGTACCCTCTGTGCTGTACTGTCTATTGCTGGCTGCAGAACTAGTTAACTGAGAATCCATCAGTGAGCTCCTTCTGACAGTCTTAACATACATACGTCCTCTTTGTACGGTGAGGATTGCTCCTAATATCTGGTTGTGTTTTCTGCAGATTACATCAGTCCTGAGGAACAGCTGAGGAGACTGGCATATTGTGTGAAGTTTCTCCCTTCTCCCCTCTACAAGAAGGAGGTCAGTGAGACGACTCAGGGCAACGCTACGGCCTCTTCTATAAGGTAGCTGTGTATTCGGATCTTCCTTGTAGCCTCCTAACTTCATCTCTTCTCTTCCAGCGCCTTATGCCGACCAACCCCATTGCCCAAAGAAGATGCATCGAAGAGTATAAAGCCAGGGAGAAAAGGAAGAGGGAAGAAAGGCGCAAGGAACTAAAAGAACGGCGCAAGTACCTGGATGAAGAGGAAGACGAGGAAGAAGAGAAGGAAGAAGAGGAGAAAGCAGCAAAGAAGATAAAGCTGGACATCATGGATTTAAGACAGAAGACACTAAAAGAACTGTGCGCCTACCTGGATGAAGAGGAAGAAGAGGAAGAAGAGAAAGAAGAGAAAGCAAAGAAGATGAAACTCCACATCAAGATCCCTAGGGGGGAAGTGACGGCCAAAGGCCAGAAAAGAAGACAACCGATCCCAACAACAAGAAGGAAGAAGGAGAACCAGACCAACTTCCGCCAGTACATCAACCGGTATTTGAGAGGAAAGAGGAACATCATGTGGACCATCCTGCTGGAACCTCTCTGCCGATAACATCACATACGGCAATACCGGCTGGTAAGTATCAGACCACCAAATAACAGCAGGATAGTGTAATATAGTGGTAGTGTATCAGTATTAGTGTAATAAGAGTAATAATACTAGTGATAATAGTAAGAAATAAATAAAATAGTAATAAAATAACAGTAGTAATAGTAGTAGGTAGAATAGCAGTGTGATCCAGGGTCCAAGGAGTGATCGCCTTTTCTCGGGGTCAAGAAGGAATTTTTCCCCTGTGACACAAATTGGCTGAAGGTGTCCAGGGGTTTTTGCCTTCTTCTGGATCAATACTGTAGTTATAGGGTAGTATTAGTAGTGATAGGAAAGAATAATAATAATGTAAAAATATAGCAGGTTATTAATAATAAGAAGAATATTAAATAGCTATATTTATAAAAATAAAAACATAAATTAAAATAACTCCAGTAGTACAATAAGTAATATATTAATTATACAACTAATAATAACATTATTAGGTTTGATCCAGGGTCCTAGGACTGATCGCCTTTTCTCGGGGTCAAGAAGGAATTTTTCCTCAGTGACACAAATTGGCTGAAGGTGTCCTGGGGTTTTTGCCTTCTTCTGGATCAACACTCTAGGTATAGGGTAGTATTAGTAGTGATAGGAAAGTAGAATAATACTGTAATAAGATAGCAGGATGTTAATAATAGTAAGAATATAAAAATAATATAGTGTTGTTTTGATTATTTTAAGTAGTTATAGAAAAGTTAGAATAGCAAAGTAATAAGATAGCAGGACATAAATAATATATAATCTATAAAAAGTACAAAAACCTAAATTAAAATACTAATAACTGCAGTAGCAGTACAATTAGTTGTGTAATATTAATAAGAATTATTAATAACTAGTAATAACATTATTAGATTTGATCCAGGGTCCTAGGACTGATCGCCTTTTCTCGGGGTCAAGAAGGAATTTTTCCCCTGTGACACAAATTGGCTGAAGGTGTCCTGGGGTTTTTGCCTTCTTCTGGATCAACACTAAGTATAGGGATTTTAGTAATACCATTATCATAAACACAAGAGTAATAAAAAATTATAAAACTAATTAAAAAATGAATTATAACAGGTACAATTGATTGCATTAGTACAGTAATAATAAACATTAAAAATGGTGGTCCCAGTTAGTAAGTTAGTGTAGTGTTAGTGTAGGGACCCATCTGAAGAGGTCGCCTTGACGGTGGCAGATGGGCTCGCACAATTTGCTCAAAGTGTGCGCTAAGAACCTCATATTTCTATGTACAGGAGATCTAGCAGTAATACCATTCAGGAGATAGGTATTTGTGTACACACATTTTGTTATATACTTTTGCGCCGCACACAGGGCAGGTATACAGGTACAGGATGCTCATATGTAGTGAGAGTGTTGCAGTAATATTATAACTGGGCCTTAAGGGTAAAATGTTGATAACTACAGGTCCTGGAAACACATCAGAAACTAGAACCTGTAAGTAACTGGTTCCCTGCTAGTGATTAATATGTAAAGGGCAGTCTGGTACCAGGACCCGCGTTATAGGACACATTATCATCAGGCAGGTGCAGTCAGGACTCTTACAAGATCTGCGGCAGTCGTGTGGCGGTATAACACAGTCCCGCTCCTGCCTCAGGCGCCAGCAGTGGAGCCAACCCTGATCCTGGCAGCTTAACCCCTTATATGACACAGTCAGTGGCTTTCACAGCATTTAGGCACTTAAGACCGGAGAGGGAGGCGCGATCATGGTGCCGATGAGTTTCTATGGCAGCCGAGATCTAACAATGGACCCCATGACGGCCATCTTACTGCTCTTATTAGTCCCGGCTGAGGAGAGGTCTATGAGGACACCGGTCAGAGTTATGTCGCCTGCTCTGCAGCTATTAGAAATATCTAGGGCTGATTAGTTTGCTATCTGTAAATCGGATCTAGCCCTGCCCCCCCCAGCAGCACTGGGCTACCACTGGTGTGATCAGGGCTATTGGGCTCCTAGATTGGGCAGAGGAGCTCAGTCTTCAGCAGGAGCTGGCTGAGGAGAGCGGAGCGACTTGCATGGGGCTGCTGCACAAGAAGCAGCTCACAAGGTGGAGATTTATCCGGAGACGTGGTACCCGGGCTGTCATCTGCTTTGCAGGCTGCATAGTCGCTGCCTCCTAGGACCCGAACTTCACCCCTAACAGGCACAGCAGAGCTCGGACAGCTGCAAGTGCCGGAGAGTGGCTGATTAGTGACTGCTGTGTCTCCTGCACTCAGATAAGAGCGGTACAGAGCGGGGGCTCAGTAATGGTGAATACGGGAAGTGTCCACCCCTCACATGCCCTATATGTGGCCCCCAGAGGTAAAGTCTTCCCTGTACCCAGTGTCTCCTCCCGCCTTCACTGCTGGCGTGCGCCATTGCTTAGAGGGGATGTCTGAAGATAACAAGTTACATACATAGTAACATAGTTTTTAAGGTTGAAGGAAGACTAAGTCCATCTAGTTCAACCCATAGCCTAACATGTTGATCCAGAGGAAGGCAAAAAAAAACCCTGTGGCAAACACTAAGCTCCACATTGGGGAAAAAAATTCCTTCCCGACTCCATACGACAATCAGACTAGTTCCCTGGATCAACGCCCTATCATGGAATCTAGTTTTTGCAACCTGTAATATTATACTTTTCAAGAAAGGAATCCATGCCCTTCTTAAATTTTATTAGTGAATCACTCATTACAACATCATGAGGCAGAGAGCTCCATAGTCTCACTGCTCTTACAGTAAAGAATCCCCGTCTGTGATTATGATTAAACCTTCTTTCCTCCAGACGTAGAAGATGCCCCCTTGTCCCCGTCTCTGGCCTCAGAGTAAAAAGATCAGTAGAAAGGTCTTTGTACTGTCCCCTCATATACTTGTACATAGTAATAAGATCACCCCTAAGCCTTCGTTTTTCCACAGTAAATAACCCCAAGTGTAATAACCTGTCTTGGTATTGCAGACCCCCCAGTCCTCTAATAACCTTGGTCGCTCTTCTCTGCACCCGCTCTAGTTCAGCTATGTCTTTCTTATACACCGGAGACCAGAACTGTACACAGTATTCTAAGTGTGGTCGCACTAATGACTTGTATAGAGGTAAAATTATCTTCTCCTCATGAGCATCTATGCCTCTTTTAACGCATCCCATTATTTTATTTGCCTTTGCAGCAGCTGCCTGACACTGGCCACTAAACATGAGCTTGTCGTCCACCAATACACCCAGGTCTTTTTCAGTGACAGATTTATCCAGTGTTTTACAATTAAGCATATAATTATACATTTTATTTCCTCTGCCCAAGTGCATTACCTTACATTTATCCCCATTAAAGCTCATTTGCCATTTATCAGCCCAAGCTTCTAGTTTACATAGATCCTCCTGTAATATAAAATTGTCCTCCTCTGTATTGATTACCCTGCAGAGTTTAGTGTCATCTGCAAATATTGAAATAGTACTCTGTATGCCCCCTACAAGGTCATTAATAAATATGTTAAAAAGAAGGGGGCCCAATACTGACCCCTGTGGTACCCCACTGTTAAATGAGACCTAGTCTGAGTGTTTTCCATTAATAACCACCCTTTGTTTCCTATCACTGAACCAATTCTTAACCCACATACATATATTTTCCCCTATCCCCATTGTTCTCATTTTATGTATCAACCTTTTGTGTGGAACCGTATCAAAAGCTTTTGAAAAGTCCATATACACAACATCCACTGCATTTCCTTGGTCCAGTCCAGAACTTGCCTCCTCATAAAAACTGATCAGATTAGTCTGACAGGAACGGTCCCTTGTAAACCCATGTTGATATTGGGTCATGAGGCTATTCTTCTTCAGATACTCTATTATAGAATCTCTTAGGAAACCCTCCAGGATTTTTCCCACAGTAGAGGTTAAGCTTACCGGCCTATAATTTCCAAGTTCGGTTTCTGTCCCCTTTTTGAATATTGGCACCACATTTGCTATACGCCAGTCCTGTGGTACAGACCCTGTTATTATGGAATCTTTAAAGATTAAAAATAATGGTCTATCTATGACATTACTTAATTCCTGCAGTACTCGCGGGTGTATCCCATCCGGGCCTGGGGATTTGTCAACTTTAGTTATCACTTATCCACAGGCTCAGTGATCACTTACTGATCGTGGGGTCTGACCACTGCGAACCATCGTCTGATCGGGAAGGAACGGAAAGTCAGGGAACAACTGCAGCTCCATTCATTCTCTATGGGGCTCTGGAAAAAGCCGAGCTCAGCACTTGGATGCCACATAAGGAATGAATGGAGCAGATCCTGGAGTAATAACATGTCCTCCTCAGCTTTCTGTCTGTGTAAGTGGCTCAGCCCTCGTCTCCCCTTCTGTTCCCGACTTCTCTTTTGTTCCCTGTGGACTTTCTCTCAGTCCTCTGCAGCCATTATGTGTGTAGACAACTTCAAAAAGAAAAAGTAGCAGAACATCAGTCATCTAATAATCCACGATATTCAGGGGGGAAAACAAAACGGTGATGTTCTTACACAGTCGCCTCCTCTTGAGCTGATGAAGATGTCGGTGGCAGCACATTGCGGTTTGTGTTCTCTGCCTGAATATCGCGGATTATGTGACGTCCTGCAGCTTCTCATCATCCATGTTGGGCTGTTGGACGACGTGTGGACGCTCGGCTTGTTGGATTCTTGTGTTACTACCAGCACTGACTTTATATTGTGACTCCTGTGCCGATTCCCATTTCTAATTGCAGCGTGTTATACCAGCACGTGACGGCTGCCACAATCACGTGACGACTGTAGCGTCGGCGTCCCTGCCTCCTGCTAGGCTGGGACGCCGTTCCCCTCACCTCTCCGCTCCGTGCCCGGCGTCTTCCTCCCGCTCTGCTGGCAGCACACGCTGCTTCCCGGTCAAGGTGCTTAGGGCGAGCGCGCTCCCTCTCTCTTAAAGGGGCCGCGCGCGCCGTCCTAAGGAGTCCCCGGCCAATGGCCGGAGGACCTCACCATATATAAGGCACCTCCTCCAAAATGGAGGTGCCCGAGCTCTGTTGTTGCAAAGCCTTTCAACTCTGCTTCAGCCCTCAGGTCCCGTTACCTGATACCTGCCTGATATCTGCCTGATTTCTGTCTACCTGCTTGCAATCCTGTGGTCCGACAGTCTGCCTACCAGCACCTGCCAGTCTGTCTATGGATCAGTCCGCCTGCGGACCAGGAACTACCTGCCAGATACCTGCCTGCCTGTCCAGAGACTCTTACCCGCTCACCTGGGAGCGCTCACCTGGGAGCGCTCACCTGGGAGTGCTTACCTGCTACCCGCCTGCTAGCCTACCTGGAGGCTTAGCCGTCACTTGCTGTGACCACCTGCCTGTCCAGAGACTCTCACCCGCTCACCTGGGAGCGCTCTCCTGCTACCTGCCTGCTAGCCTACCTGGAGGCTTAGCAGTCACTTGCTGTGACCACCTGCCTGTCCAGAGTCTCTTACTCGCTCACCTGGGAGCACTCACCTGCTACCTGCCTGCTAGCCTACCTGGAGGCTTAGCCGTTACTTGCCGTGACCACCCGCCTGTCAAGAGACTGTCCCCGTCACTTGCCGTGACCACCCGCCTGTCAAGAGACTGTCCCCGTCACTTGCTGTGACCGCCCTGCCCTTCTACCCTGAGACTGTCCTTGTCACTTGCAGTGTCTACCTACCCGCCTTCCCTGGGAGCCACCCGCTTCCTTACAAGGACTACCCTTTGTATAGTAGCTCAGAGGTTCCACCTCCCACACCCGTTACAGTTTGCTCAGGCCATGGAACCCGGTGGCACCCAAGCTCCCTCGCTCTCGGACCTATGTCATGAACTTTCCCGTCAGAGGTCCCAACAGGAGTCCATCCTGAGTCACCTGCGTAGTGTTAACTCTCGCCTGGACACACTGACTGTCTCATCGGGAGCTGCTTCCACTCGCACACTTACTACCCCGGCGCCGCCGCTGCACAGCAATACCATAGCATCCCTTCCCGGTCCCCGTCTCTCCGCCCCGCCTCGTTTTGGCGGAGATCCCGGTCAGGCACGGGGCTTCACTAACCAGTGCACTCTGCACTTCGAACTTTTGGCACATCAGTTTTCCACCGACTGAGCCAAAGTAGCCTTCATCATGTCCCATCTCACGGGGGAGGCGCTGGCTTGGCTAAATCCTCTATGGGAGAGAGGAGATTCCCTGGTGTCCAACCTGCCAGCCTTTCTCACGGCTTTCCGGAAAGTCTTCGACGAACCAGGACGGAAGACCTCATCCGCCTCATCTCTGCTACGCCTCCGTCAAGGAAGTCTCACCGTGGGCCAATATGCCATACGGTTCCGTACCCTTGCTTCGGAGCTTGCCTGGGATAACGACGCCCTGGTGTCCGTCTTCTGGGAGAGTCTGTCCGGCCGTATTAAAGATGAACTCGCCGGTCGGGACATTCCTACCACTCTCGACGACTTAATAGCACTCGCCACCCGGATTGACATCCGGTTCCAGGAGCGCACCAAAGAGGTCACCCGTGAGAGGAGGTTTCCACGCCTTGCCCCTACCTTTCAGAAACCCGTCACTTCCTCCGTTCCTCCTCAGGCGCACTCACCCGAGCCTATGCAGGTCGACCAGACCAAGATGGTCAAAACCCGTCAAGAATTACGCCGTGCCGAGGGGAGCTGCTTCTACTGTGGCAGTAAGGAGCACCGGATCCGTTCCTGCCCGGAGAGGTCGGGAAACGCCTGTGTCTAGGATCGCTCAGAGAGGTCGTCCTAGACAAGAGTAAACCCTCTCCATCTCTGATGCTGTCGGTCTCTATCATCTGCGGGGAGAACAGTTTCTGTGAACTAGCTCAACTTGACTCTGGAGCTGCCG
Organism: Phyllobates terribilis; assembly: GCF_046119375.1. NCBI lineage: Eukaryota > Metazoa > Chordata > Amphibia > Anura > Dendrobatidae > Phyllobates > Phyllobates terribilis. The sequence goes on along the minus strand of NW_027363299.1, from coordinate 217,664 downwards.
GAAATCTCATTTCTCTATCCCTGGTAGAGAAATACCACATTCCCACCAAACCCCTGGCTGTACCCTTATCTGTCGCCTCCGTGGATGGGGGTCTCTTACCGCATCCCATTCAACTCATCACCGAATCCATAACTCTGCAGGTGGGAATGCTGCACTCTGAGAGCATCTTCTTCCATGTTCTGCCTGGACTCTCTCACGCCCTCTTGCTAGGCCTACCTTGGCTCCAGAAACATGCACCCGTGCTTGATTGGCAGACCGGAGAAGTCCTTCGCTGGGGAGAGGACTGCCATAAGACTTGTTTAGTTCCCGTTCTTCCTGCCTGTCCTTCTCCTACCCCAGCCAATCTACCCGGCCTACAGGTTCCCTATTGGTCTTATGCGGATGTCTTTAATAAAAGAGAAGCAGAGACATTACCCCCTCATAGACCATACGATTGCCCAATCGACCTGATACCTGGCGCTACTCCTCCCCGTGGGCGTTTTTACCCTTTGTCCGCTGCTGAGACCCGGTCCATGTCTGAATATATTGAGGAGAATCTGGCCCGGGGATTTATCCGGAAATCTACCTCCCCGGCGGGAGCAGGCTTCTTCTTCGTCAAAAAGAAAGACGGCTCACTCCGTCTAGACATTAGAAACGTATCGTCACATTTAATGTCGGAGGTGTAGATCACTTTAAGAGAATTTCCGTCCCGTCCTGTAATGAGCCATGTGAGCTCCTTGTCTGATCAGGATAACAGAGGGGTGGAATGTATTTGTACACATGACAGATTAGTTGTTGGCTTCTCGGGTTTGGGCTTTGGACGCTGTAGGCCTCGTCTTTACAATGTACTGCCTCCTCTCTGTTTACAGCCTGGGAAGACACATGATAAGTTCAGGTAATATGATCTGTAGGAAAAAAATGGGTGAAGCCGGACTGCGGGACTAAGTTTAGATCAAGTGCGTCAGTAACCTTTATCTCACCAAACAGGTCACAGTCATTCACGTTCATTTCAGATCTCACATGTACAAATACACATGAATGAGCACGGTCATGCACTGTGGACTTGTGGCCTGAGGCCACGGCCCCACTATCAGTAATCAGTCAGTATTTTTTCTCAGGAGTGGGAGCCAAAACCAGGAGTGGGTGATAAATGCAGAATTGGTGACTTGTTTCTATTAGACCGTTTCTCTGATTGTTCCTCACCTGGTTTTGGCTCCCACTCCTGAGAAAAAATACTGACCGAATACTGATAGATAGTGTGGCCAATCATCAGCGTCAGGCCACAGCCCCACTAACAAGTCCACCGGTGCTCATATAAAGCCTTTTCAAAAGGGCCGATACAAAGTGTACCAAGATGGTTGCTTATTGTCGGCAGCACGTCCTGTTTACATGGGCAGATGAGATGACTATAAACAATCCAATCAGGCGATGGATGAGTCTTTTTCTAAATAATACATTGTTCCTGGTTAATAATATTTTTTTAGGACTTGGACCTCCTAAAATTAGGACTTTAAAAATCCTAAATATTTTCACCGTGATAGTGATGCTCATAGTCAGTCTCCTCTCATATGCCACAGCAATTCCAACAGTAAAGCGTTGTCCCATACACAAGAGTACTTCAGCCGAGTGTCTCTGTGTTCTCTATAAGAGAACCGCAGTCCTACATCTTTGGTGATAAGCTATCTCCAGGGAAACAGAAGGATCAATAGTTCAAAATCGGACATGTCGGACACTTTAGAGGTATTCTCATCTCCAAAATCCTATCCCAATATGTAGTAGGTGTAATAATATTAGCAAATACCTACAATTATAAATGTAGGATAGTTCTTCTGACTAGCTATGTCACTTACCCCATGTGCAGGGCATTGCAGTAGCTTAGGTATTCATTGTTACGACCACTAAGCGTAACTATGTGTGGTCGTAACCATGGATGCCTAAGCTACTGCAATGCCTTGCACATGGGGTAAGCAACATTGCTAATCAGAAGGACTATACTACATTTCTAATTGGAGGTATTTGCTAATATTATTATTACACCTACTACATATTGGGATAGGATCTTGGAGATAGGAATACCCCTTTAACTTCCCCAACAATCAGTTGTCTGGGCCCCCATACACATTTGAGTTTCAGCTGAATCTGTCAATATCGGTGGGATAGGTCAACATTAGTCTAATATGTATGGTGGGCCTTCAGTTAGATATTTTGGTTCTAATACAGCTAAATATACCAGTAGAGTTTATACAATGGGCTCTGTGCTGCTTTATAATGGTCACCCCAGAGTTTGAAGCCCCCGTAGATCCCAGTATACCACACAATAGAACATTTGCTGCATTTTACAACAGTTTGGCTTTTGTAGATCCTTATTTCCATAAAGAATGGATGCAGCCAAATATCCCAGAATACTAAGAATTATTCAGGAATGGTTCCTTGAATAGTCAGGTATTTTCTTTTTTTCCTCGATGTCCTGGAAAGAGGTGAAGGCTCAGCAGGAGAAGCTCCGAGATGATCATTCCATCATAATGTGTCATTGTCGAGTCTTCAGATGTGGTCCTCTCCCCGCGTGGGGTTTTCCTTTTAGGAGGAAGCTTTATATTTACGTCAGTGTTATGCATTGTTACTTATTTTTATGTTATGTGAATGTTTTATACACGAGAACATTGACCACTGAGCCTTTATTATAGAATTCTCGGTAAAGCTACTAAATATAGCCTAATGATTGTTATAGCAGAAGATGGAGTCCCTCAAGTTTAAAGGCCCCATCTATGCTATATAAGTCTGACAGTTATTTTAGGTAAAAAAACAGCAAGCTGAAATGTTCCTTCTTGTATCAATAGCGTGTCCTTGCTAAAAAGATAACGTGATTCTCCCTGGCCAGATGTTTCTTCTTGTAGTAATAATGTGTTCTTGCAGAAAGATGAAATGACCTTGCTAACTAGATAAGTCTAATTAAATATTTTAAAGCATACAGAAACTAGTTTTTTTCACTTGTTCAGCTAAACTGTATAATCGAACCATATATGGCAAATCCGTTTCCTGCCTTTAGGGTGTATATTAGCCCTGTGTTTTGTAATAAAGTTTTTAGAGTATGTTTAGACACAAACATCCTGTCCTGTGTCTTCATTCTCTCCGAGCTCGTAATCCAAAGGATAGAAGACCCAAAATTCAGTGACGACAGCTGGCGCCTCGAACAGGGACCTTGAGTTAATCTACCCAAGGGTGCTCGACCGGTCCGAGACGTGGGACGAGTGAAGCTCTCTGTTGGTGATATATACAGCGCTGAGGTAAGAATAACTGTTATATTCTACCTAATTATATCACTGCATAGAAGAGACTCCCTCACCCCCGAGCGGTCGGCTCCCCAGGTAATTCAACAGATTGTTGTCTGGCTCAGGTCCCTTTGAACCAGTAGAATCCCTCAGATAAATTGACAGTCCTGCCTTCTATCCTTTGGAGAATTTAATGAAAGTATGGATCCGATGATTGTGTTGTGGATGTGTCCCGGGATTGATGTTTTTGGTCTGTTTTTCTGGTTGGCGTATAAGTCCTAGAGAGGCTAGTAGTGGAATGGTTCAGAAACCTTTGTGGCCCATTGTCTAAGTGACTGAGGAGTCTCTTCTAGGTGAGGAGAACCGAAAAAAATGGGGAACCAAAATGCCAAGGAAGGCATTATAGCCAAAGACTTAGTGGTACGCAGAGAAGGGAAACAGGCACTGATTGGAATTGACAAAATATTGTGTAAAGCGGGAATGAATGAGAATGGAGAGATGAATGGAGAGAAATGGAAATCCTTCTTTAACTCCTATCATGGATGGTTGAAAGATAAGGGTCTGTTGAAGACAGTAGATGTATGGATGAATGCATGCGCTTATTTTGAAGGAAAGATTGAAGAATTAGGAGACGGACGTTACAGACTGACAAAAACTGGAATGACAGATTTTCCTCCCTGTCCGCTCCCGACGTCACCCCCACCCCAGTACCAGAATTCCCAGGAACCTAAATGTTGGGTTTGCCCCAGATGTGGACAACAGAACCCCTTGACAGTAGACATCTGTGTGGCATGTGGAGGACCGAGACCCCACCCAGCTAGTCTATTCCCAATGAGGACGGTAGTTGTGCCAGGAGCACCAGCAGCAGCAGCAGCAGGGGGGGATGCAGTGGTTCCAGGTCAGGAAGCTCGTACAATGTTAATGTATAGACCATGGAGTCCTTCAGAGCAGTTGGCACTGATCTCCCAGCTGCCAGATCCATCCCAGTCCCCTATGGGTTTTGCTAGAATGATCACCACCATACAGGATACGTATCATGCCACTAGAATAGATCTGCAGGGGGTAATTAAGGGAAAATTGGCAGATGAAGCCCGCTATGATAGGTTGATAGATGAGACAAAAAAACAGTATGCCAATAGGACCGGACCCGTAGATGCAGAATCTAATGATGCAGCAGCTGGAGTCCTATTCGCAGCAGCGTTGGTAAAAGCATGTCAAGACAGGCAAGCAGAAAAGCAAGTTACACTAGAAGATAGAGTGCAGGGAAAGGAGGAAGATCCTAAGGATTATTTCTATGCACTAAAGAAAACCTGGTCAGAAATGGGGTTCAACCCCGGGAATAAGACTAGTGAGAGGGTATTAGCAAGTGCTTTCATGAATGGACTAAAGAAAGAGATTGCAGAGAAGGTAAAAGTAAGTACACCGGACTGGAGATCAGTGAAGGCAGAAGATTTAGCTAGAATAGCTCAGGGGGCACAGCATGACATAGCGCAGGCAAAAAGAGCTGCCAGAATACATATAGTAGAGACGACCCCCAGAAACAACAGAGGCAGAGGACAGACTGAAGGAGAAGGACAGAGACTATGTTACGGATGTAAAAAGCCAGGACATTTTAGAAAGAACTGTAGGACCAACCCGTATCCAAATGCTCAGAGTACGGGTCCTCCAGCCGACCAAACAACGCCCCCATAGGATGAGGGAAGCTTGCACATGAACCCCCTCATCTCCTTACCCCCAACTCCCAGTTGTATAGTGCAGGTGAACCTACCAGGGGGACATGAAATCGATTTCCAAGTAGATACGGGGGCCGACAATTCAGTAATTACGCAAGGTGATTGGCCATATACTGACACTGATTTTTCACATCATGTCATTGCCACCCCCTTCAATTCCCCGTCTGTCCTGCTTCCTGTCACTAAAAGAATTCCCCTGCAAATTCAAGGAGCTACTGTACATAGCCAGCTCATGGTATCGCCCCGAGGCCAATGTAACCTTTTGGGAAATGATGTGTTGTCCCAATTACAAGCACATATTGAGTATCATCCCGATGGCACTGTCACCATGACCCCAGGTTTAAAACCAAGTACCCTTTGCAAAATTATGTCACTAGATATTGCCAGCATAGAAGAGACAAATGAGTTTCCCCCGATATTGGAGCAGGCTGTACCACATGATTTTTGGGCCTCAGGCAAAACAGATGTTGGTAGGTTAAGAGTTCAACCAGTAATGGTGAAATTAAAACCAGGAGCCATCTTGCCTCAACAGAAGCAGTATCCCCTTAGCTCGGCTCAGGAGAATGCCATAGCCCAGCAGGTCCAAAAATTACTACAGAGAGGAGTCCTAGTCAAAACCCAGTCCCCTTGCAACACTCCCCTGTTCCCAGTAAAGAAAAAGAGCGTGCCAGGACAACCAGCCGCATATAGAATGGTCCATGACCTCCGGTTGGTTAACAAAGCCACAGAACTTCTAACACCAGTTGTGCCCAACCCGCATACTCTTCTGTCACAGATACCTTCTAATTCTCTTTGCTTTTCAGTGGTTTATTTGGCAAATGCATTTTTCAGTGTACCATTACATCCTGACTGCCAGTACCTGTTTGCTTTCACATTCCAGGGTAGTCAATATACATGGACAGTGTTGCCACAGGGTGCCCAGAATTCACCCACAATGTACACTGCAAGCCTGCAGGAAATACTGGAGGGATGGTCTGAACCACATATCGTTGTTCTGCAATATGTCGATGACCTGCTCATTTGTGCCCCCTCCAGGAAACAATGTCATAGTGCAACTATATCGCTTATGTTGTTTCTCTATCACGCTGGCTGCAAGGCATCGAAAGATAAGCTTCAGTTTTGTAAATCTTCAGTCACCTTTTTGGGACATTGTATTACACCAGGAGCTCGTCATTTAACAAATGCACGCAAATAAGCAGTACAGGCATTCACCGTCCCCATTAATGTTGCAGCCCTCAGAACTTTTCTTGGACTTGTTTCCTATTGCAGACAGTGGATTCATGCCATCTCTGTTTTAATGCAGCCCCTCTATGACTGTCTTACCCCAACACCTTTTGTACTAACATCAGAGGCAATAGACTGTTTTTATTCTCTCAAGAACCGTATTTTGGCCGCTCCAGCTTTGGGTACCCCTAATTATGAGCTCCCATTTACTCTGCACCTTCATGAACAAGCTGGACATGCAGCAGGAGTTTTAACTCAAACACAAGGTGATAATCAGAGACCTGTTGCCTACTTTCGTGGCAGATTGGATGCGGTAGCCAGAGGTGCACCATCCTGTGTACGTGCTCTGCATGCTGTTGGACTATTACTCCATAAATCCGCAGACATTGTTCTTGACCACCCGCTCACCGTTCTAACACCTCATGATGTCTACACTATATTGAATCAAGTGCAACCCGCTCACCTCTCAGCAGCACGTCATCTCAGGTTACAATGTGCACTGTTAATGCCTCCCAATGTTTCTTTACAGAGGTGTACTACCCTGAATCCAGCAACTTTGTTACCTCTCTCGGATCTAAAGGAGGAGTCAGGTACTGTGCTTTTTAAGGAAGATCCAAGAGAGGAAGTTCCTCATGACTGTGTACAAATGATGGCACAAGAAACGGCAGGTTTACCTACTGGATTTGAACATGAATTACAAAATGCAGATTTTGAATTTTTTGTAGATGGATCCCGTCATCAGGACGATTCAGGTACCTTCCATACTGGATATGCAGTTGTCTCCCTCAATGCAGTAATCAAGGCAGAACCAATGCTCCCACACCAGTCGGCTCAAGAAGCTGAACTTAGGGCCCTAACCGAGGCCTGTAAACTAGCGGAAGGTAGTATTGTTAACATTTACACAGATTCTAGGTACGCATTCGGTATATCGCATGATTTTGGTCCAATATGGAAGTCAAGAGGTTTCCTGACGGCAGCAGGACACCCCATTAAGAATGCTGATGCGGTCCAGCAGTTAATTGATGCGCTATAACTACCTAAACAAGTAGCTGTCATAAAGGTAAGAGCACATACCAGACGCACCGACCAGGTAAGCAGAGGAAATGCGATGGCAGATGCAGCGGCAAAAACAGCAGCCTGTCAGCCGCAACAAGGGTCAACAGTACGTCAGTTAAGTGCCCCTAAAAACCCCTTTGTGTCGGAGGACATCTTATCCCAAATGCAGGCTCAGGCTCAAAAGGAGGAGGTTGATAAGTGGTTAAAGGAAGGTGCATGCCTGAATGAAGCAAATGGGGTATGGGGGAAAGGGACACGACGATGACTTCCAAGGGCACTGTACCCAGCAGCTGCCCAGATACTACATGGGCCGACACACCAATCTAAAACGGGTGTGATGAGTGTGATGCAGAAACATTGGGTGGCACCAGGATTCTCCACCTGTATTGAAAACCTGGTACAAGGGTGCATGATATGTGCTACACATAATCAGGGTAGAGTAGTTAAAACACCACCCAAACACACCCCCCGGCCCCTCTATCCATTCGAGAGACTGCAAATTGATTATATTCAGCTGCCAAAGTCAGGATCATGGGAATATGTGTTGGTTTGTATTGATTTGTTCTCAGGATGGCCAGAGGCTTTCCCGATTGCCAAAGCCACGGCTGCGGCAACCGCAAAGAAACTGCTTGCGGAGGTGGTCTGCAGGTATGGGGTACCAGAGGTAATTGAGAGTGACAGAGGTACACACTTCACAGGTGAAATAATGAATGAAGTCATGTCAGCTCTAGGAATTCAACAAGCATTCCATACCCCATATCACCCACAAAGTAGTGGTAAAGTGGAAAGACTGAATGGGACATTGAAATTAAAAATTCAGAAAGCCATGGCTGAGACAGGAAAACCATGGCCGGACTGTTTACCACTTGCTCTGTTTTCAGTAAGATACACGCCTAATAGAAAGACTGGACTCTCTCCATATGAGATATTGTTTGGCAACGTACCCAGCCTAGGGTGTTTCTATCCGCAAGCATTAGAAATGAACAACCATGTGCTAAGTTCCTATGTGAGGACTTTACACAAAAAGATTAAGCAAGTACATGATAATGTCTTCAGTTCTCTTCCAGATCCAGATCAAGACTCTAGCAGCCATACGCTGCAACCTGGAGACTGGGTGGTTATAAAAAGACACGTGAGGAAAAGCCTAGATCCACGGTTTGATGGACCCTTTCAAGTTCTGCTGACCACAAGCACAGCCGTTAAGTTAGAGGGAAAAGAGACCTGGATCCACGCGTCCCATTGCAAAAAGATACTAGGAGAACCAGCGGACAAAGACTGATGACATTGTTTATACTTACCTGCATCCTTGCGACCACAGGTGCATGGACTAGGTTAGGCACCATGGATGGAGACGACAATAGATTCATTAGACACCATCTTGCTCTAATCGATGGACTAAAGGAGCAAAACCAGACCATTGCTAATTGTTGGATATGTACACATGCCCCTGTGACGTCCACTAGCATACCCTTTCTCGCTGTCCCAGTCTCATGGGAAGAGATAAACTTTTGAGTGAACTGTTCAGATACTTTGGCCAATAATTCCACACAGAGATTTTCCTTTCTAAATCCCGCAAATTGGTTTAAAGGTATTGGTGGGTGGTTGGCTGGTATAGTACAAGCTATTTTACAGGTTTTGCTAATGTGTCTTGCGGTTTATTTGGTTTTTAAGCTTTTTTTAATGTGTATTCAGCGTTGTACTAAAAGAAAACATAGAAATTCGTATTGATAAATGAAGGAACAAAAGGATGGAATGTTATAGCAGAAGATGGAGTCCCTCAAGTTTAAAGGCCCCATCTATGCTATATAAGTCTGACAGTTATTTTAGGTAAAAAAACAGCAAGCTGAAATGTTCCTTCTTGTATCAATAGCGTGTCCTTGCTAAAAAGATAACGTGATTCTCCCTGGCCAGATGTTTCTTCTTGTAGCAATAATGTGTTCTTGCAGAAAGATGAAATGACCTTGCTAACTAGATAAGTCTAATTAAATATTTTAAAGCATACAGAAACTAGTTTTTTTCGCTTGTTCAGCTAAACTGTATAATCGAACCATATATGGCAAATCCGTTTCCTGCCTTTAGGGTGTATATTAGCCCTGTGTTTTGTAATAAAGTTTTTAGAGTATGTTTAGACACAAACATCCTGTCCTGTGTCTTCATTCTCTCCGAGCTCGTAATCCAAAGAATAGAAGACCCAAAATTCAGTGACGACATGATAATATACAATCACGTTTGTTGTACTTGCGGAATTTTATTCTAGTGGTTTCCTGCTTCCTGACTAATTGTGATTTAGATTAAATACTATCTGACCACGGTCACTTGTGAGGTCCGAGTACTATCTACGTCTTATACGAGTGTTGATCATGTTAAGGAATATATCAGCTAGAAATTTCTGTAATTATTAAAACCAGACATTTATATTCTTTTTTATCAATAGGTTTTTAATTTCTGATTGTCAAGATTTTTCTAATTGTATTCTCTCTAAATGATCAGGCGGCAATATTACCTGAGCTGATAAGCCTTACAGTGGATATATGGACCACTTTAGACTGTGGATGTTCACTGGGTTATAGGCATGCTCTCTGACCTGTGCAGAGGTCATTGTGCAGAGAGGGGGGAGAAGGTCAGCTGAGACCTCGCCTTTTGTGAATGGTGGATCCTGTATTATCTATATGACAAGATGTTACCTTTTATTTTAATCCTGTCTGTGATGATAATAAGATGGCTGCTGAGAATCTCTACAGAACAGGCAGGGTAAGCCAATGCTGAGACTTAATATGCATTTACACTGAAAGATTATAAACGAGAGCTGCTGAGAAGTGGAGTGTAAATAGGCTATAGGGTAAAACGAGAAAAAGACGGATTTTGGTAAGACCTTACCTGTAAAATCCTTTTCAGCGAAGGAAGGAAGGGAGACACAGATCCATTACTAGTGGGGGTAGGCGGAGCCCCACAGGATAGTTCACCTCAGATTTAGAAAAAGTGACAACCGGCCCCTCCAGCTTAGGCTCCTCCTACTCCCATGTTCTCCAGTCCGTACACAAGCTAAGGAAGAGCAGACAACACCAGGGGAACAACACAACCCCTTCTGAAAATTCATAAATGTGAGAGAACAGGTTATGTATATAACAGCATGAAAACACACAGTCCCAGGCACTACTTACTGGACCTGACAACTGCGATGAGCTGGCAATGCTGGAACAGAGCCCTAGTGCGCCAACCCCAGACCAGATGACCGCCATCAGGAGGGAGTCGCGCCGCATCTAGAAAAACCATAATACACTTCTGCCATGGGAGGGTGCTGTGTCTCCCTTCCTTCCTTCGCTGAAAAGGATTTTACAGGTAAGGTCTTACCAAAATCCGTCTTTCAGCAGCAGAAGGGAAGGAAGGGAGACACAGATCCATTACTAGTGGGAAGTCCCAAAGCAGTCCAAAACTCAAGGGTGGGAAACAGTGGCAGGATCGCCAACACCCCAACAACTTAGGCAAGTGCGCAACAAGCGCAGAACAAAAAATAAAGAGATAACCTAAACCACTGCCGCCTGCAGGACCCTGCGTCCCAAGGCCGCATTGGCGGAAGCACTCACGTTCACTTTATAAAATTTAGTAAAAGTGTGAACGGAGCACCAGGTAGCCGCCCGGCAGAGCTGCGCTGCCGAAGCCCCCTGACGAAAAGCCCACGACGAACCAACTGCTCTCGTGGAATGAGCTTGAACCTTAACTGGACAAGGCTCGCCCTTGAGCCGGTACGCCTCCAGGATAGCCGAACATATCCACCGAGCTATAGTGTCCTTGGAAGCCCGCTGACCACGGCGACGACCAGCAGGAATCACAAACAGAGAATCCGATTTTCGAAACCCTTGCGTGATTGAAAGATAGAACTTCAATGCCCGCACCAAATCAAATGAGTGCAAGGCCCGCTCCTTCAGACTCTTTGGTTTCGGACAGAGGGAAGGCAACAGGATGTCCTCATTGAGGTGGAAAACGCGACACCACTTTAGGTAAAAAATCTCCACGGGTACGAAGCGCCACACGATCCGGGTGGAATTCCAAAAAAGGGGGCGAGCAAGACAGTGCCGCCAACTCCGAAACCCTTCTTAAAGAGGTGACCGCCACCAGGAAGGCCACCTTCCAAGAAAGCAAGTAAAGCGTAGCTGAATCCATAGGCTCAAACGGCCCATGCTGAAGAGCCTCCAAAACTAAATTGAGCCGCCAAGGAGCCACAACCGCCCTCCGAGGCGGAAACTGATGTGCAACCCCGCGAAAAAATGAACGCACATCCCTGCGTGAGGCAATAGCCTTCCGAAAAAGCCCGGATAGTGCAGAGACCTGACCCCGCAAGGTACTAACTGCTAGACCCTTGACCAGACCACATTGCAGAAAGGCCAAGAAGTTGGGAATGAAAAAAACCCTCGGGTTCCTTGACGATCCAGAACACCATGAATAGAAGGCCTCCCAAGTTCTGTGATAAATACTAGTCGTAGCTGGACCTCTGGCCGCCCGCAAGGTGGCAATGACCTCGGACGAAAACCCACGACGGGTCAAGATTTCGGTCTCAAGAGCCACGCCGTCAAACGAAGTGACTTCAGGTCCGGATGACGAATGGGCCCTTGAGTTAACAGGTCCGGGCGAAGAGGCAGTGGAAACGGAGGCGCTGCCAGAAGAGACACCAGCGTTGAATACCACACCCTCCGCGGCCAATCCGGCGCCACCAAAATCACCGATACTCATTCGAGATTGATCCGCCTGATCACCAGAGGAAGTAAGGATACCGGCGGAAACACATAGATCAGCTCGAACTGGTCCCACGGGGCCACTAGAGCATCTACCGCCACAGCCTCCGGGTCCCTGTACCTGGACATGATTGTCGGAATCTTGGCGTTCAGCCTGGATGCCATCAAGTCCACTTGGGGAGTCCCCCAACGGGAGCACAGCAGAGTAAAAACCTCCGGATGAAGACTCTATTCTCCGGGATCTACCCGCTCGCGACTGAGGAAGTCCGCCGAGATATTCAGCACACCCGGGATGTGAAACGCGGAGATGACTGGAACCCTGAACTCGGCCCAAAGCAGGATCCGAGAGACCTCCATCATGAGTCTGGAACTCCTCGTCCCGCCCTGATGGTTGATATACGCGACAGCTGTCGCATTGTCCGTCTGAATCCGGACCGGCAGACCGCTCAAAGGGACCGTCCAATGTCGGAGGCAGAGAAATATTGCTCTCAACTCCAGAATGTTGATTGGCAGAGACGACTCCTCTGACGACCAGACCCCCTGAACCCAGAGGTCGTTCCAAACCCCCCCCCCAGCCAGTCAGGCTGGCATCGGTGGTAATCACCGACCACCGTGGGAGAAGAAGGGATTTCCCCAGGGATAGAGCCTCCAGACGTAACCACCATCCAAGAGACTCTCGCACCCTGCGGGAGATGACGACACAGCGATCCAGCGAAGTCGGCGATCGGTCCCAACGGGTCAGAATAAGATCTTGGAGATCCCGGGAATGAAATTGTGCAAACGGCACCGCTTCCATTGCTGCCACCATCAGACCCAGAAGGCGCATGCACTTCCGAAGGGACATCGCCCTCACCGACCTCATAGCCTGGACGTGGTGACGAAGGTTCGCTTGTTTGTCCGGAGGGAGGGACACCACTGCCCGTACGGTGTCGAAATGCATCCCCAAGAACAGGATTGACTGCGACGGCTCCAATGACAACTTCTTCCAATTGACCAGCCACCCGAAGTCTTCCAGGTGCTGAAGGGAGAGATCGCGAGCTGTCACTGCCTCCTCCGCTGTGGGCGCCACAATTAACAGGTCGTCCAGGTAGGGGAGAATCGGAACTCCTTGCTTTCGAAGGAGCGCCATGAGCGGCGCCAGAACCTTTGTAAAAACCCTGGGCGCCGAGACCAACCTGAAAGGTAGGGCCACAAATTGGTAATGGGCCTGCCCTACGGCGAAACGCAGGAAGCACTGGTGAGCCCTGCCAACAGGGACATGCAAATAGGCGTCGCGGATGTCGATCGACACCAAAAAAATCGTACTGCGACAAGGCCGCCACGACGGAGCGAAGAGACTCCATACGGAATTTCCGGATTCGGACATGAAGATTCAAATCCTTGAGGTCCAGAATGGGATGAAACTTGTCCTCCTTTTTTGGGGACCACAAAAAGGTTAGAGTAAAAACCCCCTTCCCCGGTCCTCCGGCGGAAACGGAACCACTACACCCTGCTGCAGAAGAGAGTTGACCTCCCGCAGCAGAGCAGCAGCCAGCTTGGGCACGGACGGGATGCGAGACTGACGAAACCTGTCCGGGGGTAGAGAGTGAAACTCTATGAAATAGCCCGCTGACACAACCCGTGTCACCCAGGCGTCCGATTCGTGGGACGCCCAAACCGGCCCGAATTGTAGCAGCCGACCTCCCACCCGAGAGCCCTCGAGAGGGATCCTGGCGTCAGTCCGCGTTAGCGGGCTTTTTGTCAGCCTCCCTTTTGTCCCGACGGAAATGCTGTTTCCAGGGAGTACGGGATTTCTGGGTGGACTTCTTACCGGAAGACGAGGGACGACCCAATCTCCAAGAGGGCTGATCGAATCGTCCCCTGGGTCGAAAGGACCGACGACCACTACCGGCACTTGACCTGTCAGACGTAGAGGCCGCTGCTTTCCGCTGTGGCAAAGCCACATCCTTGGCCTTAGCAATCAGCTCCGTGAGGTCCGAACCAAAAAGCAGACCGCCCTTGTACGCCAGAGTAAGCAAACCTTGTTTGGATACTGCGTCTCCAGTCCACTGTTTGAGCCACAGTGCTCTACTGACTGTGACGGCCGAGGCTTGAGCCCTGGACAGAAACAAAGTAGTATCCAGCACTGCGTCTCTGCTATATCGGGCCACCTCTTCCAACAGCTGGAAGAGCCTTTCCACGTCAGACAGCGGAGTCCCATCTTGCCATGCTGACCGCAGCTGATCCAACCATCTCAGGGAAGCCTCACCAGTATAATGTTAGGTGTCAGGCATGTGCTGGGCATGAAATTGGGTCAGAATCATCTGTGGATTCTGTGGTCTCCCATTCTGGTCCAGCCAGGGCAGACACTGCTCAGCATCACCATCTGGCCCAACGCCTAACTAGTGCACTAGATGTACAGGCTGTCCCCACATGGCCCCCAAGGCCGCTCGGAATCCATGACCCACGGCCTCGTAGATGGACTTCGCCGCTAACTCCGTCCTTCTGTCCAGCGGATCCTGTAGACTCGCCTTCCCTTTAACCGGAAGCAAAGAAGATTTGCTCAGCTGAGACAATGGCACGTCCACTTCAGGAGAGGGGACCCAATTAGCGATCGTCTCTGTGGAGCAGGGATACAGGGCATCAAAAAACCGCATCCCTTGGAAGCGCTTATCCGGACACAGGCATTCTCTCTCCACCGCCTCGTTAAGTTCATCGTGCGCTGGCAGTGTCGAACGAGCCCGACGCGACTCCTGATACAGCCGGGCCGACTTGCCCGGCCTCGTCACCTCTTCAGACAGCTATAACACTTCCCGCATGGCTCCAATAAGAGCATCCACGTGGCCTGAAAGCGAAGCCGAGCGACCCTGCCGATCCTCTTCATCAGAATCGGAGATCTCACCAGCAGAGCTTGTCGGTGAATCCGAAGCCTTTGATGCGCTGCGCGGAGGAGACAGCGCCACCACAGGCCTGTGGCGCTTCTTGCCCCGCGCCGGTAGGGACTTAGCTGATACCCAGTGACCCAGGAGGTCAGACAGACTGTCAATGGAGCGAGTGAGCGCTTTAACATCACTGAGGCCCCTGACCAGAGACGAACCTGACGCCGTCAACCCCGGCATATCAGATACGCGTGACCGATCCTGAAGCGGCCGGGAGAGAGGTCCGCGCCGCCTGGACCCTGATCCGACATGCCCCCTACTCAGTAGCGAGCGTCGCGGAAAGAGCAGTAATAACCCCTTACAAGAGCACAGTAACCGGGGAAGTGAGATCCTGCTATCACAGCCTGTTCCCACAAAACAATTTACCAAGCACTGAAGGGTTAAAGATTCTCCTTAGAGGGAGAAAAGCTACCCCAGCATTGCAGAAAAAAGGTTTTCTGATGATGGCCAGAAGGGGTTAATGCTGCTGAACACGCAATGCACCTTGCCTTAAAAGGACTAAGGTGTGCATGCAGCAGAGAAGACAGCAGCGCTCTGTGCTGTAGAGATGAGACAAACAGATGACTCACCAGCTTCCTGGAGCCTGTGTGTGAGAGCGGAGAGCAGGGGGGAGGGAGAGGACAGCGCTGAGCTCCGTGAGGCAATGGCCGTTTGCAGAGCCGAAGAGAAGGAAGGCAGGAGGGGGGCGGGGACTGCCCAGCGCGCGCTTTCCAGGCGCTTCCTGTCTGCACAGACGATGGCAGGCAGCCAAGAACATAAGCCACGCCCCCCCGTTACACTAACGGAGCCCGCGCTCCTCTGACCCGCTCCCCTGCTAACAGCAGCGGTGATGTGCATTCTCCAGTATTACACCTCTGCCTGAAAAGACAAAAGGTGCAGTCACCATAAGACAGTAACACACACACACACACAGGGCACTTACCCAGCTGAGCGCCACAGGGACCCCCAGGGATGTGTGACGCCATGGCCCTTCGCTCCCCCCCACGGCGGAGCTCGCAGGGACCCCTAGATGCAGTGTGCGTCTCCGCCAGGGAGCACCCTGTATCCCCCGGGGCCGGCAGGCTTATGCGGGGACCTCCTTAGGGGGTACGCAGATCCGCCAGGGGAGGGCCAGGGGTCCCAGCAGCGCTGAGACCCCCTGAGACCTCTAGACCACGGGGGGTCCAGGTCTCCTGGTAAAAATAAAAAATTCTTCTGAGGAGCTGCAAAGCTTACGCCTTCTGAACGTTCAACGCACATCATTTAGCATGGTTTTCCTGTGTAAACAGGCTTCTAAACCTCCGACAATCAGTAAATATTTACCAGTTAGTGGTGGTTTACTGCCACTAATCTGTCTGTGTAAATGGAGTATTAGTGGGCAAAGCAAAAATTCCAAGATTTTAGGATTTTATTTTTATATGTAACCTCTCACCGCATTAGGATGTGAATGAACATCCTGAGAAGGAGCCTGCGTGTGTGGAGGTGGCTCAGGAACTCCACAAGAAGCTGATGGTGTCTGTTAACTATTTTGAATGTGCGCTGTTAATCGATGGGTTACCACAGCAGCCGGGGGCCAGCTTAAGCAGAGGCGTTCATAGAAATCATGGGGCCCCATACCAAGAGTCTATATTGATGGACTAGGCAGGGTTAAAACATATTGATGCAGTCACACAAGGGCCTACTTTCCAACTTTTAAATACAGGGAGAGGACATGTTTTGTGGCTTGGACACAGAAATAATGCCCCTGCTACTGATTCCTCTTGTTTGCACACACTGATACCATTTTAATAAACCCCATAGAGTATGCTGCCCTCCACACACGGTGCGATACCTCGGAGTGAATCTCCTGTCATAATTTTCTCCCACAGTAGTCCTTACATGGACAACATGATGACCCCATGGCAAACCCCACCAGTATAATGCACCTACACTACTCCCCCCCCCCACACACACACACAGTATGATGCTCTTACAGCCCCCCACACATATACACACACAGTATGATGTCTTCCACAGTTCGCTCACACAGTATGATGGCCCCCAACAGTTCGCTCACACAGTATGATGGCCGCCCCACATCATGTATGATGGATCCCACAGTATACGCTTTTCTTGTTGCCAAAATAAAAAAAAACTCCGCACAGAGGGCCCGATCTAGTGACGTCATTGCACCTGCAGTGCTGAGACTTCGAGCACAGACGTACAGGCTGAATGATGAGGAACAAAGGCCATCTTTCAAAGAATGATATGCGGAAGAAGAAAGCCCTGTAGCATCAGGCTTTCCCAGCTAATGAGCGCCATAGTGGCCACGTGGTCTACCGCTATGGGCAAAATGCCTTTACCTTTAAGGCCCATCTTAGTACTTTTTACAGCAGACTGAGTGCCATAGGCAACCATGATTTCTAGTAAATACCGCAATACTGTGGTATTACAGTATATATAAGCAATCCAAGGATCACATGTTTAAGTCCACTAATGGGTACAAAAAAAATGAAAAAAAAATAAAAAGTCAAAATATAAAAAATAGATAATTTTTAACTATCCCACGTTTTCCCTATTAAAAACAAAGAAACGGAAAAAAAAACATTTGGTATCGCCACATCCGTAAAAGTCAGATGTATCAAAGTATGGAATTATGGTAATTAACCTTTACGGTAAACATTGCAGAAAAAAAAAATCAAAATGCCAAAATTGTGGGTTCTTTGTCACCTCACTTAACAAAAAAAATCCAATACAAAGCTAGCAAAACGTTATATGTGCTCCAAATTGGTATCAATAAAAACGTCAGCTCCATAAACACAAAAAGCGCTTAAATAAAAAACTCCCTGGTTCTTAGAGAGTTAAAATAGCGATCACAAGACGTTATGTCACCAAACTCATTAAGGCCTAGTACATTAATGGTGCCACAGGAACGGGCAACAGCGAAAAATGTTATTTGCAAATCTACTTTCAGCGTATGTATGTTGGCCCTTGAGGACATTGCACACGCTGCTGCCAATTCATAGTTTTCCATGAACGTTTATTTTGTGCATAGGGTAAAAGAATACATAAAAGATATTTCTTATAGATGGCAGCTAGCGTTATATTACTCCTGGTTTAGGAGCTGTGACTCTCACAATCCCTCCAGGTGAGCACCTCAAATTATTTCTTTCCCCCTCCACTGTTTTTTTTCCCTATGTTCTGTGCGCTCTATTTCCTAAACAGCTCCATTTTCAATGGACAAATCATGATGTCTAGAGATCTCAATATTCTCCTTGTCAGAGGTGCCCCCATGAGGGTTGTCAGAAGATCTCAAAAACAGCAGGTGTTGTGGGGTGTGCCTGGCATACAATAGTTAGTGCCTACCAGGGTAGAACATCCGGTGAGCAGGTGGCGGAGTCATGGGCGCCCAAGGCTCATTGATACTTGTGTGGAACGAAAGGTACAGTAGCCCCAGCTGGTCCGGTGCTGCAGAAGAAATACTGTGGCACATATTGCTGAAAAATTAAGTTTTGGCTATGAAGAAAAGATGTCAGGATAAAGTATTGCAGCTTATTACATATGGAGATGCACACTGGTCATTGTCATGCTGACCCGGTTACAGCCAAAAGCACCTACAAGGGTATATGGGCATCAGAACTGAACCATAGAGTAATAGAAGAAAGGGTTCTGGTCTGATGAATCATGTTTTCTTGTACATCACGTAGATGGGTAGAGGTGTATAACTTACCTGGGGAGAAACATGGCCTCCAGGCGCACCTTAGGAAGAAGGCAAACTCCGGGGAAGTAATCTATAGTTGTATGTGCCAAACATTACATTTTATCACCCTTTTGGAATTTTTTTATATAAAGTGACCAACCCCAATATAATAAATAATACAGAATTTTACAATTTCATTGTACAATTTTTAAGTCATATCCGCACTTGGAGTATCCTACACAACCCTATATATATATATATATATATATATATATATATATATATACAGTCATGGCCAAAAGTATTGAGAATGAGACAAATAGTAATTTTTCCAAAGTTTACTGCTTCATTTTTTGTAATGGCAATTTGCATATACTCCTGAATGTCAAAGAGTGATCAGCTTAACAGCAATTACTGTACTTGCAAAGTCAATATTTGCCCAGAAAATGAACTTTAACCCCCAAAACACATTTCAACATCATTGCAGTCCTGCCTTAAAAGGAGCAGCTAACATCGTTTTAGTGATTGATCCATTAACACAGGTGTGGGTGTTGATGAGGACAGGGCTGGCGATCAATCAGTCATGATTAAGTAAGAATGACATCACTGGACACTTTAAAAGGAGGCTGGTTCTTGGTATCATTGTTTCTCTTCAGTTAACCATGGTTATCTCTAAAGAAACACGTGCAGCCATCATTGCACTGCACAAAAATGGCCTAACAGGGAAGAGTATCGCAGCTACAAAAATTGCACCTCAGTCAACAATCTATCGCATCATCAAGAACTTCAAGGAGAGAGCTTCCATTGTTGTCAAAAAGGCTCCAGGGCGCCCAAGAAAGACCAGCAAGCGCCAGGACCGTATCTTAAAACTGTTTCAGCTGTGGGATCGGACTACCAGCAGTGCCGAGCTTGCTCAGGAATGGCAGCAGGCTGGTGTGAGTGCTTCTGCACGCACTGTGAGGCGGAGACTCTTTGAGCAAGGGCTGGATTCAAGGAGGGCAGCAAAGAAGCCACTTCTCTCCAGAAAAAACATCAGGGACCGACTGATTTTCTGCAAAAGGTACAGGGAGTGGACTGCTGAGGACTGGGGCAAAATCATTTTCTCTGATGAATCCCTTTTTCGATTGTTTGGGACATCTGGAAAACAGCTTATTCGGAGAAGAGGTGAGCGCTACCACCAGTCTTGTCTCATGCCAACTGTAAAGCATCCTGAAACCATTCATGTGTGGGGTTGCTTCTCAGCCAAGGGAATCGGCTCACTCACAGTCTTGCCTAAAACACAGCCATGAATAAAGAATGGTACCAGAATGTCCTCCAAGAGCAACTTCTCCCAACCGTCCAAGAGCGGTTTGGCGCCCAACAATGCCTTTTCCAGCATGATGGAGCACCTTGCCCTAAAGCAAAGGTGATAACTAAATGGCTCATGGAACAAAACATAGAGATTTTGGGTCCATGGCCTGGAAACTCCCCAGATCTTAATCCCATTGAGAACTTGTGGTCAATCATCAAGAGACGGGTGGACAAACAAAAACCAACAAATTCTGGCAAAATGCAAGCATTGATTATGCAAGAATGGACTGCTATCAGTCAGGATTTGGTCCAAAAGTTGATTGAGAGCATGCCAGGGAGAATTACAGAGGTCTTGAAGAAGAAGGGGCAACACTGCAAATATTGACTTGCTGCATTAACTCATTCTAACTGTCAATATAACCTATTGGTACTCATAATATGATTGCAATTATATTTCTGTATGTGATATAAACATCAGACAAACACTAATAAAAACCAGAGGCCAGCAGATCATGTGAAAATATAATTTTGGTGTCATTCTCAATACTTTTGGCCATGACTGTATATATATATATATATATATATATATATTCTCTATCTCAAGTCTTGGAGCAGAAATACTTCACATACAGAATCTGTTGCTATAGTGAGCTTATTGTTCTGTTCATGATTGCAGTTTGTGAGCTCCGATCTCCTTCTATGGGTGAATTTCTTTGGGGTCTTGAATCCTCTGGCTGGTTAAAACACGTGAAAACAATCCTAGATGCTGGTATCTTCATTGTAAAGGTAAGATGTGTTGTATCTGTTCATATTCTAGTGCTGCTTGTCTGATTTGTACTATTCTAGGCACGGACTGTACAAAAATGATCCTTTTAGTGCTGAGAATAAACGAGATTTGTAATTATATAAATGTGTAATATTTTACATTTAATTTGCACATTTAGGCCGTGTCAGAAGAGGGCGCCAGCGTGCTCGTTCATTGTTCTGATGGATGGGACCGCACCGCTCAGGTCTGCTCTGTATCCAGTCTGTTACTTGACCCCTATTACCGAACCATCAGAGTATTTATGGTAAGAGGTTTCATTTCATATACTCTATGTACTGGTGGAGATTTACGGAGTTGATATTTTTTGCATAGTGTAACTTTTATTTTTCCCAATTACTATTAGGTGTTAATTGAAAAAGACTGGATTTCATTTGGACACAAATTTAATCACAGGTAACCCTGGTCACTGCACATATGTTGGAAAAGTCAAACAGAGTCACTTATTTACAGAGGGCCTTTCACCAAATTTTTCATGTTGAACTGAAAACACGTTGTAGCTTCAGAGCAGAAAAAAAAATAATTGTTAGTTCTTTTTTTATTTTGCATCTCTGTTGCAGGGATATTAACAATCAAAGTATTTGTCACCTAATGAGTTAATTTTCGTTACATCCAAGTGGGTGTTATCAGAGAGCTTTCACTGTGGGGCATGTACTTCTCCTTGTACGATGTTGTCCAATTATAAACAGGCAGCAAGATGCTAGAAAAAGAACACCTCCACACCATATCTTACAGCAGGTTTCTCAGTGTGTGGGTTATAATGAAAGCCCGGATCTCCTGGTCTAACCTCCTGCATGATTAGAATATCAACTGTATTCAAATCCCATCAATCAACACATTTCAGATATGGGCCCAGCAGTCAGTGTGGGGCTAGGGTCAGCACAGCTGAGTTTAGCTGTGTCACTTTCCAAATCTTCCATCAGCTCTCCTCCTCTCAGCAAAAGAGACAAAAAAAAAACACCATACATTCTAATATAATATACTTACTGTAGTTTTTCTGTGCCATTCCCAGTCTCAGGCGGTTTTGGGAGTGCAGTCCACCTGAAAAAGATGTTGCATGCATATACCCCAATTGCATTGCTTCAGCATATTTTTTTTTTTTTTTTTTTTTTTAAGGTATGGAAATTTAGATGGGGATCCCAAGGAGGTGTCCCCAGTGATAGACCAGTTCCTGGAATGTGTCTGGCAGCTCATGGAGCAGTTTCCCTGTGCGTTTGAATTTAATGACAGATTCTTGGTCCACATACAACACCATATATACTCCTGTCAGTATGGAAACTTTCTGTGCAACTGCGAGAAGGAGAGGAAGGAACTGATGTGAGAGAATATGTGCTCTGTGTATGGTCACTATAGGCTTGTAACAGAAATAGAATATGGATGGTTGACGTGTCCCTGATGCTGATCTGATCACACGGTGCCCCACAGTCTGGATAACAGCAATCACTTATAAACTGTGAAGGTTGAACCTTGGCAAAAAATGTTCAATAACTGTGCAGGAGAAAAATGTATAAAGTGATGGCATATTGGTAAGATATGCCATCACTTCAGGATTGGTGGGGGTGTCAGACCTTAGGGACTTCCACATATCCGGAGACTGAATGGGTATGTGAACCTAAACCATTTCAGTTTTTTCCTGCCCATCTGGGTCGCTGGCATCGCTGGCAGTGCCACTGTACAGAGAAACATAAGAATGGTGAAATCAAAATGCCAATAATAAAATAAGATGGGTACATGGATTTAAGAATTGCACAGTTCCTGATGTAACCAATGGTCCACTAGAAGATACTTCTTGAAGATATTCTCTGTCCTGAGTAATGTTGAAATCCTGTAGATCTTCTTTCCCAGTCACAAAATGTCCTAACCTGCAGGTCAGTAGCCAAGGACATGAGATACATCCTTGTAACTAGAGGATCATGGCTTTAAAGAGATATTCTTAAAATATCAAGCTCTCATTGAGGCCTCATTCAGACATCCGTATCCACATGTACGTGTTAATGCTAATGCTATTCACATGCCTGTGGATTTTCATGGGCTATGTGTCTGTGCAAAACTCACGGAGACATGTCTGTTTTTTCTTCCAATATCACAGATGAAAAAGACCTATACAAGTCTATGGGTCCATGAAGAACATAGACAGCCCACGGATGGCATCATGGTGCTGTCCGAGATTAAAGGGGTTGTCCAGTACTTTATATTACCCCCCCCAATGTGTCTCCCCGAGACCCCTAAGGATTTTTGTAATTACCTACCGTTGCAGATAATGCCTGTGAGTGGCGCTATCACTGGCCGCTCACAGGCATCACGTGACCCCCGCCGATGTCGCTGGCAGCAGCCGGGGGTCTCTGTCTTCCACGTTCCAGGTGGATGCCAGACTGTGGGCGGGGTTACCCCCCCCCCCACATCACACCCGGCATCCACCGCACGCTCTGCCTCTCCCCATTCATTGGGAAAGCGCGGTAGATGCTGGGAGTGACGCATGGGGAGGAGGTGTAACCCTGCCCACAACCCAGCAGCCACCGTAGGGACCCCAGCGCTGAGTCACGCCTCACTTGTCGTGACATCAGTGTGGGGTCACGTGATGCCTGTGAGCGGCCACCGATAGCGAAGCTCACAGGCATTATCAGCAAAGTCTTAGGGGCCCCGGGGGGATACATTGGGGGGGGAGTAATATAAAGTACTGGACAACTTCTTTAACATTACAAAGCATAGGAGAAACTTTATAACATATTTATCCATACGAGAAGAACACTGATAACACAATGATGGTAAAAATGGACACACTGATACCATTTTTTCACATACCTGTTTAAACCTGTACATGTGAATGAGGCCTTCTGCTGATCACTGAAGAGCCCCATTCTCAGCATCGCTAAAAGTCCCATCGGTCAGACCTCCTGCATTCAGAAAGTTATCTCCTAACCCTTTACAGCAGTGGTTCTCAACTCCAGTCCTCAGGACCCACCAACAGGCCATGTTTTCAGGATTTCCTTAGTATTGCACAGCTGATAATTGCATCACCTGCACAGGCAATAATTCCATCAGCTGTGCAATACTAAGGAAATCCTGAAAACATGATCTGTTGGTGGGTCCTGAGGACTGGAGTTGGGGAACACTGCTGTAAAGGGACTGTCAGTACAGAAGGACTGTTCAAATCAAGTACAGGCGCTCGGTGCACCGTGGTGGGGCCAAGCAGTTCAGTGCATCTTTCCATCTACTTTTTGGAAACGGATTTTCCAATTTTGACTATGAAGCTACACAGCTACTATGCAAAGAAACACTGAAAGCTATAGAACTTGTGGCTCATTCATATAAGAGAATCAGGCACAGTTTCTCCAGTTTGGTCAGTGTCAGTTTTTATCATTAGAGTTTGGCCTGAGCTTCAGTTTCTTCATCTTTTTCCATCAAACAGACCTGGAAAACTGGACAGCGCTCAGATGGCAATTAATTGTTGGCCGATTTTTTTTTTTTCACTGACCCATGGATGTGCATTGTTAATTTTGACCTGACACTCAGATAACTATCGTACTATCGTACATTTTGCCACGATTTTCCGTCTCTCAAACAATCACAGATATGTGAATGGCCCCATTCACTCTTCTAGGTACAAGTCGTATCTGGAAATAACACAAATAGGACTCGTACACAAAAAATGTCCGTCTGAATGAGCCCTTAGTGTTAGTGCAGGTTGCAGTGGTGACGGGTATACTTGCAGCTCTCATAATCTCAATATATCAGTGATGCAATCATCATCTTCCAGAATTCAGGAGAGGACCTACTCCCTCTGGTCTTACCTGTGGAAGCAGCGGTTGGATTACATGAACCCTCTGTACAGAGCAGATCACAGTCAGACCCAAGGAACTCTGAGACCACACACCACTCCATGCCACTTCAGGTAAGAGGTTATTCTGATTCCTCCTCTGCACTGAATAAAGCAGCAGAACTCTAACACACCATATACTTATCATTCATATATAGAAACATCAACCCTAACTTTACAGGTGAAAGAAGCGGGGTGACGTATCATGAGCCCAATGTGTCCTTCAGTGGTGAAATCCAAGGCCCAACACTCTTCCCACTTGTAACCATGGTCTACATTTAGGGGTTGCGTCAGAGCTCACTCGTCAGTTCTATCTTCTGCCTGGCACAAATCAATTCACTTTAGACAGATTTACTGACATCTATGACAGCTTGTGACACGGTGATTCATTTTGCACATATTTAGACTGCGATAAAGTATTGATCTTTGGGGGTCAGACCGCTGGGACCCCCAACAATCCCCAGGAGGTTCTGTAGAGCAAGCTTTGAACAGAGCAGAGGGGGAGCATGTACATCTCTACTCCATTCATTCTCTGTGGAACTGACCCCTAGCGATCAATTCCTAAATCCCGTTGATAGGGGATTACTTATATACTTGGTACAACCCCTTTAATAGGGCATGCGGATGTCCCTGATCGGGAACTTTCTATATAAATGCATAATATAAAGTCGAGTTTGGGTCAGGAGACCTGAAGCCAGTCTTTGCATTGAAGCATACTCAGACCGCAAAACACACGTGTGAATCCAGGCAAAAGCTGTTTTTTTTTTTGTTTGCCTGTACAAAACAGACCAATTTTGCAAGTGTGTTAGATCCAATTTTCGGGCATATTTAGTCCACATGTCCGTTTTTATCAATGGTTTTGCCATATGCAAAAACAACGTGACAGAGGTTTCCCAAGCTTCTTCAAGTACCCAGTCAGTGAAAATGAAGAATAGCAGTAGGATGCAACTTGGATGTCCGCAAATAAGGTCAATGTAGGGGATGTCTCTGTTTATATACAGACCATCAGTCAGCAAAATAACAGAACGGACATGTGAATAGTGTAAGGATAGGATGTGTCAGTGTGCTGTCCGAGTAATGAGGCCCAACTTGCCACCACATATTTTCACTAATCTGAAGTCACCAGCCATAGATCAGCCACTGAGGGACTCATTAGGACTCGCTCACATTGCCACGTAACACGGCCGAGTGCTAGTGCTATGTGATGTTTTATCGGATAGCACTCGGACCAATAATATACTATGTTATCCGAGTGCAGTCTGATGTACGTGCACAGAGACAATGGAGAAGATGGAAAAATTAAGTCCTCCATCTTCTCCACACCTGTGCTGCAATTCTTCCATGCGAGAAAATTGGATCACACTCAGAGTTAAAGCAGAGTGTCATTAGTATAATCGGCCCAATTCTCTGGTATGGGAGAATATACAGCATTGTGAGCTAGCCCTTCATGTGTGTACCATGAGCTAGCACGTCTTAAGAACATATATCATGAGAATTGCTCGATGATAATCTTCTGTACTTGTGCATATACTAACTCTTCAAACTTATTTTTCACCATGGAAGGTTTTGGAGGGGCCTCTATAACCGATTTGAGAAAGGAATGCACCCTCGCCAGTCAGTCACTGATTTTCTACAGGCAGTAAAAGAAGAGACGCAGCAGCTGGAGGAGGAAATGGAGTTCATGGAGAAGGTGTGGTAGAAATACTGAAAATCCAGCTTCCTGGCCTATATGTTTTTGATGTTTATACCTCCGCTTAGGTTTCAGTGTAAACCAATTCAGCTTTTAATGGTGACTGAGAAACAATTTTAAATGATTATATATAAAAACCCTGCACAAGATAAAAAAGAGGCAATCATTTTTAGCCGATGCCCTACGTCTTTGGTGTTCTCCAACACAATAACTGGAAGAGAGCACCATTAAAGGGAATCTGTTACCAGGTTTTTGCTACCCATCTGAGTGCAGCGCAATATAGGGGCAGAGGCCCTGATTCCAACAATCTGTCACTTACTGGGCTACCTGCTGTCATTTTGATAAAATTACTGTGTTATCTGCAGCAGACCCCGCCCACATCACTGATTGGCAGTTCTCTGACTGCTGAGCTCTGTATAACCCTGCCCACACCACTGATTGGCCACTTTGTGTATACTAGATTTGCAGAAAGCTGCCAATCAGTGATGGGGGCGGGGTTGTACAGAGCTTATGAATATGTAGGACTACCTGGCAGCAGGTTTACTAGTCCCCAATGATAATCTGCTTGCTGATAAAATAGTGATTTTATAAAAACTACAGCAATCAGACCATTAAGTGACACATCACTGTAACCAGGGTCTCTACCTTGTGTCTTTTCAATGTCAGTAATGCCTGAGCACTGTGGCGTTATGGCTTTCTTATGGCACCAGAGAAGTTTGTTCATTGGTATAAAGTTTTCAAGTAAAGGTTCATTTAGGCAGGCCAATAATTGGGTTAGGGAGCGTTCCCTCATTCCCAACTGTTGGCTGCCTAAACAGGCCATCAAACATCCAATGGAGGGGCAAAGCATTCATTGGTGTGATAATTTTTGAGCACGTTTAAAAATTATCATTAGCAGCACATTGTCCTGTGTAAACGAGAAATGTGCTGACGATAACATAAGTGCGGCCGGCCTTACTAAACAGACCATTAAACCACTGCTGATCGACTTGCATGTAGAGGTTACATTAACATGCCCTAACCCAATGTAACTTTTGCTCTTGTCTAACAATTTTTCCTTTAGAGATTAACAAAACTGGAAACTCGAGAGTCAAATGAAACCTACAAGAATCTCAATGACCAGCCAAAAATCCACAACTTCCAGATATGCATCACCAAACACTCTCCGGCTAATACGCCCCAAGATTACAGCACCAACCTGAAGCTGTTTCCCTCTCGTAGTTCATCCCAAGGTGAGGAGGACTCGGCCCTGATCCTAACCCAGGACCATTTGAAGAGCTCGGACCCCGACCTGTCGGCTAACAGTGACCAGGAATCTGGGGTGGAGGACTTGAGCTGCCGGTCTCCGAGTGGTGGAGACTCGTTACCCAGCGAGGACAGTGGGAAGGATCCCGATTCAGATGAAGCAGTGTTCCTGACTGCTTAGAGGTCTTATTAACCACTTGCTATTATATTAGTGCTTCTATTTATTTATAGGGAGTGATGTAAGCTGGGAGGGATATACTGGGGGAAAAAAAAACATATCGACTTTGTTCACATGTATCAGTGGTAGTTTGTGCAGCGGAGACCAGATACTAATGTCCTATATAGTCGGTCTGATCCAGGCAATTGAACGACTGACAATTGGAAAAGTGCATACACAGGTTGACGAAACAATGACGGGGACACAATGATCGCTAATAATCTGGTATCCTGTTATCAGCAGCACGTCTCCTGTTTACACTGAGTAATGTGCTGCCGTTAAGAATTTTAATGAATGCATAAAATGTATCGCACCCAATGAAACGGTGCTTTCCTAGTTTGTCTGCCGATTGTGGTCCTGGTTAGATGGGCCAATAATC
This sequence comes from Phyllobates terribilis, assembly GCF_046119375.1. Classification (NCBI taxonomy): domain Eukaryota; kingdom Metazoa; phylum Chordata; class Amphibia; order Anura; family Dendrobatidae; genus Phyllobates; species Phyllobates terribilis. The sequence continues at coordinate 189,636 of NW_027363299.1, read as the reverse complement.
GTATGTTGAAATGATTCCTATGAGCGCTCGTTCATCGTTTATTGGCTCTACGCCTTAAGTGCGTGTCTGCAGCCTCCGGGAATATTCAGAAACAGTTATCTTTTTTTAAGAGCCAACCTTATAATGCATTTTGTTTCCTTTCATGATTTCAAACCACATGTCCGTGGAGCATGAATCCTGTCCCAATATATTTGTATATTTAAGGTTTGTCATTGACAAAGGTGCCCTGTACTGGAAATATGGACACTTACATGGTTTTCGGGTTTAGGTCCACTGTGTGAAAGATCTGAATGTGCTTTGCTTCTGTGTAAGTTGCTGGTAGACTAATGGTGGTCATCCAGGATCTGACATTGGGTATTAATTCCCTACCTCCTAGTTATGTTAGGCATGACTATCACATGTAAGGTTCTTGCCACCTGGCCGAGAAAGGTCCCAAAAAATTGACGCAAGCATAAACTGTTTGGCCTGTGACCACAGCAATTTACAGTAAAACAATGTGATTTTCGTCACATGATTAAAACCATGACCCAATGTCTATGGCTGAATAATCCCTTAAAGACTAATGTTTTGTGCTATGGTATACCATCGGTCCGATCTTCTGTAACTTTATACTGTTTCCACATAGACTGCCAATGAAACAAAACTTCAGAATCTCATTTGGAGACTTTAAAGGGGCTGTCCAAGACTTTATTGAAGGCCTATACTTGATCATCAATGTCTGATTGATAGTGCGTGCTGTAGCTGTTCCTGTGTCAACGGTGGCCAGAAATGCTCAGGTGCCGAGCTCTGTTGACGGAGTACTACATATCGGCCACCCATTCAAATCATTAGGGGGCAGATGTGTAGTACGCAGCCGCAGCCACTATTCCCTCCACAGAGCTCTGCAGTGCAGCTCCGCTAATGAGCACCCCAATTGATCAAACATTGATGCCTTATCTTAAAGAGGTGGTCACTACATTGTATAATGCCCCCATCAAATTACACCTTTCAAATACCTGCAGCCGGGGTCACGTGATGCAGACTGAGCAGTCAGCAATAGCGCCACCCACAGGTACATATGGAAGCAGGAGGTATTTACAAAAACATTTATTTAGTTAACATGTGTAAATCGATGGGGTCATTATACAATGTAGTGGACCACCTCTTTAAAGAAAGGTCATCAATGTTAAAGTCCGGGACAACCCCTTTAATTATTAATCGGTATCGGTACAGATCTATTAGACTTTTCAGAACTTCAAAATAGGTCCATCCTTCAAACAGATGCCAAAAAGTACAGTATGTTGCAAACTTTAATGGAAGCATTCCTGTATGAATACAATATTGGAGGAAATAAAGAAAAAAAAACAAAAAGCTTTGGCACTTTTATGTAGGTCTCCAGAATATAGTGGGGAGAGACTTTCTTATTGACTTATATAAGTGAGGTAGAGCAGTAACCCCAAAGAAATTGAAAAATCAGCTGTGGTCCCTATAGGATGGCCCTACACATTGCATTTCCCATCACTTTTTTGAGAATACATTGGGGTGGAAAAATAAGATACAAATAAAGCAGATAATAAGAATTTATAGTCCAGAATTTACTGGTCACTTTTGTATTTCTGTAGGAATTCCAGCTCTGTACGTTGCAGATATCCGGCCCATCAGCGGATTAGCGGGGTCCCGCGTACTTGAATCCTTGCATGTTATCTGGGGGCTAAGAGCCATAGGGTTCTCTCTAAGTGCTTCCGACACTGGTTTTCAGAAAACGTACTGATCCTTTTATATTCGTGCTGCACGGTAGTTACATGTGGGGTCTCAGCGTCACATTACTGGGCTAGTACTAATATGGTAAGAGTCAATGTTGTGTAGTATCCCCCGCCATCCTTTACGTGTCTGCCTGCTGCATAGCGGACGGCTGCCATCTTGAATGCTCATTGAAGCTGCTATTAGTTTTTTTTGTAAATTGCATGGATAATCTTACCAGAATAATCGTTCTCACTTCTTGACTTGTCTGCTCATTGTGACCAATATCATATTGGTTTTATAGACGAGTTTACAAGCGCTTGTAGTGCTACAATACAAGAACAAAGCTACTAGATGTAATAGGAAGATCATCATAAAATGACCGTCCCTCCCAACTGCAGATTCCAAAATCTTCTGAAGATGCAGCTTATAAGTGAGGTCCGTGATAGTCAGAAGCAGCGTCTTCTTCCCATGATCTGTGCCTGGGGTGGTAGCCCAGCGATGTAGGGGCTGAGCCGCAGTAACAGACATGGGGCCGTGTCTGCGGGGGAAGGTGGGGAATAGAGTTTTCATTTTCTAATCCAGGACAACCCTTTTAAAAGTAGAACTCCCAAAAACAATGAAAGGGAAAGCCTCTTAAAGGGACACTAATCCTCGAAATGAATGAGGGCAAAAAATAGAGCAGCTCTTACTTTTGTCCAGTCTCAACATGATCCTAAAAGAGATGGGGCCAGAGTCATCAAGAGCGGCGCTGTTCACATTGGTCTTGATGAGGAGGTGTGCTGGAGTCAGACAGACGCTCACGGTTCATGAAAAGGTGCATGCTTCTTCCTGAATTGAGAACGCACCGTGGGTCAATAAACAAATATGCAACATGGGAATGAGATTTTGTGGCTATTTATGGTACAAAGAATTAAAAAAAAAAATTCTGCACAAGCGCTGTGTGTGAGCAAACCCCAACGGTGGAGCCGCAGGTCTTTTGGGAGTTCTCCTTGATTGCAAAGGGTTTTGTGTGTTTTTTTTATATATATTATTTATGGTTTATTTATTGATGCCATCATTGCTTATTTTTGTGACGAGTATAATAAAATCATGATCTATTTTTTTATTTTGTGTTGCATATTTTGGCTGTAATTTATATGCAGAAATTGATTTTTGTTTTAAGATATTTTAAAATATGTTGTCAAGCAATATTACCCTAATTGTGACTATATCAGTACAAAGTACGTTTGTAAAGTAGTTTATTCCGTAATGTGCAATTAGAATATTTTTGTAAACTCCCTTGTGTTGTGTGTGTGCTGGTGTGTATAGATTAGATTGGGCCGCTGTCCTTTACGGACATAGCATTAGAGTCATTTATGCTGCACTTATAGAAGATGCTAAAGAATTACACTACAGTTTTTTTAATACAATTTTCTTTTCTTTTTTAAAGCAATACTTTACTCACCCTCTCTGGGTCTAATGCAGAGTGTCAGCTATTTGTCACATTGACAGCGCTGCAGCCAGTCAGTGAGTTCAGTGACTCTGAGCAAGTAGTGCCGTTAACTCGGGCAAAGCTGCTGATCTCAGTTATTGGTTGCAGCGCTGTCGACGTGAGGCCAAAGGACAGTAACAGACACTGGGAGCAGTGGCAGAGACCCTGTGCTGGACCCAAGGAAGGTGACTAGTGCACAGTTACAAAAAAAAAACAGCTGCACCAACGGGTTAAAGGAAAATCCCTTTAACCCTCAACTGGTGAGGTGGGGGTCGCCACACCCCAGGGAATTTTTGTTCGGCTGCCATTCATTGAAAAATGCTGGTATGAGGATACGTGTCTCACTAGCTTCCATCCATTTGTGGGTGTCAAAAATTTGTTACACTCATATGCAATCAATCGCCAATAAGAAAACAATTAAAACAAACGTGATCTTCGCATTTTCTGTAAAAATAAGAGATTTCTAAACACTGGGGTATAGGAAACCCCACCTCACCAGTTGCGTGACATAAACCCCACCTCACCAGTCGAGGGTTAATGAACCAGATAATCTGGCACAGATCAGCAATGGAATGGGGAATTTTACAAGATCAGAAGCAAGAAACTGAGCAGAAAATTAGGAAATTACCCTGATAACATTTTGAATTAGCAGCTTGTTTTTGGGCTCTATATACCAATCCAAGGGAGGTTTGTATACTTTATGACGGACATGTAATAATTCAGAATATTTGATGATTTGGAATTTATTAGATCCCACAGGTGAATTACCCCAATACTATAAAATGGACATAAATGACACATAAATCTGTGCGGTTACAAAGTAACATTGACGCTCCTCCCCAACTCCCCGTACAGAATGACATGCCCTCGGGTCAGGAGTGTCTACAGCTTCATAGAAATATATAAAGCAGTCACGTTAGGGTCGGGAAAGTCCGTGCATGGACTGATTACCACGGACGTCTGAATGAGTCTTTATTGACTAATAAAGTCACTATTGATCACAGGGGTTAAAACGGTCAGGATTGGAGTTCATCTCCAATGTTGACCTTTTGTGTAATATATACAACTCACACCTCCTGCACATGGAACAGGCATAGATTCTGGGTATGAACAATGGGCGCCCTACACTATCCACCCTAAACATGGGGAAGATGGCAGTAAAGAGTAAAAGACGGTTGTCTGGGACTTGACTCTTTTCATAAGATAGGTCATCAGCGTGTGATTAAAACAGAAATGTAGAAATTTTTTGCAAATTTATTTAGAAAACAAAAACTGAAATATCACATGGTCATAAGTATTCAGACCCTTTGCTCAGACACTCATATTTAAGTCACATGCTGTCCATTTCCTTGTGATCCTCCTTGAGATGGTTCTACTCCTTCATTGGAGTCCAGCTGTGTTTAATTAAACTGATAGGACTTGATTTGGAAAGGCACACACCTGTCTATATAAGACCTCAAAGCTCACAGTGCATGTCAGACCAAATGAGAATCATGAGCTCAAAGGAACTGCCCAAGGAGCTCAGAGACAGAATTGTGGCAAGGCACAGATCTGGCCAAGGTTACAAAAGAATTTATGCATTACTCAAGGGTCCTAAGAGCACAGTGGCCTCCATAATCCTTAAATGGAAGAAGTTTGGCACCACTAGAAGTCTTCCTAGACCTGGCTGTCCAGCCAAACTGAGCAATTGTGGGAGAATAGCCTTGGTGAGAGAGGTAAAGAAGAACCCCAAAATCACTGTGGCTGAGCTCCAGAGATGCAGTAGGGAGATAGGAGAAAGTTCCACAAAGTCAACTATCACTGCAGCTCTCCACCAGTCGGGCCTTTATGGCAGAGTGGCCCAATGGAAGTCTCCCCTCAGTGCAAGACACTGAAAGCCCGCATAGAGTTTGCTCAAAAACACATGAAGGACTCCCAGACTATGAAAAATAAAATTCTCTGGTCTGATGAGACGAAGATAGAATTTTTTGATGATAATTCTAAGCGGTATGTGTGGAGAAAACCAGGCACTGCTCATCACCTGCCCAATACAATCCCAACAGTGAAACATGATGGAGGCAGCATCATGCTATGGGGGTGTTTTTCAGCTGCAGGGACAGGACAACTGGTTGCAATTGAAGGAAACATGAATGCAGTCAAGTACAGAGATATCCTGGATGAAAACTTCTTCCAGAGTGCTCTGGACCTCAGGCTTGGCCGAAGGTTCACCGTCCAACAAGACAATGACCCTAAGCACAAAGCTAAAATAACAAAGGAGTGGCTTCAGAACAACTCTGTGACCATTCTTGACTGGCCCAGCCAGAGCCCTGACCTAAACCCAATTGAGCATCTCTGGAGAGACCTGAAAATGGCTGTCCACCAACGTTCACCATCCAACCTGACGGAACTGGAGAGGATCTGCAAGGAAGAATGGCAGTGGATCCCCAAATCCAGCTGTGAAAAACTTGTTGCATCATTCCCAAGAAGACTCACGGCTGTACTTGCTCAAAAGGGTGCTTCTACTCAATCTGACTGTGACATAGAAGCTTTCATGAAGCCCGTACCTACTAATTCTCCGCTTTCTCTCTTTTAAGGTCTCTTAGAATAGTTGACATAGAAGACGTTGGTTGTTGGACCCCAGGAAGCACATTTTTTCTATTTCTGATTGGAAGGTAACAATGATTGAACTCCGTTCTGTTGATAGATTATCTGATCTGTTTTTTTTTTGTACAATTTAACTCCTATTGTTCATTTCGCATCGACTCAGCTCTGTATCTGCTGTAGGATACTTCTAATATTTGTTACTTTCTGTTACCCATATTGGAAGGGTTTATATTAAATACTTCATTTCTGTGAATTGAGCCTTTTACTCAGTAAATGAATGATTTGTGAATTACTCATTCCTGACGTCATTTCATGCTTCTGTACATACAGTGCCTTTCAGAAATGACAGCGTGTTGCTGTACTCGATGCACATGGACCATATGATGGAAATACACTGAGCACAAGCCGTAGCAATAAACTTGTGGCTGCTTCCTTTTGCTGAACTTTCGCTAACAATTATTTGATATTGATTTATTGCCTTTAATGAGAGCTACCTATTGACAATTAAAAAAATTAGTGGGTACGGAAAGTATTCAGACTCCTTTAAATTGTTTACTCTGTTTCATTGCACCCATTTGGTGAATTCTAAAAAGTTCATTTTTTTCTCATTAATGTCCACTCTGCACCCCATCTTGAGTGAAAAAAAACAGAAATGTAGAAATTTTTTGCAAATTTATTAAAAAAGAAAACCTGAAATATCACACGGGCATAAGTATTCACACCCTTTGCTCAGTATTGATGAGGTGCACCTTTGGTCAAAATCAGAGGCTTCGTGTCCCGTTTGCAACAGGCTTGACCTTAAATGTTGCCGAAAGGCAACAAAGGATGACCTTTTGTTGCAAACGGGACACAAGATGGCCGACTTTTGTTGCCGGAATGCAACATCTGTTGCATTTGGGCAACAGGCTTGACCTTGATACATTGGAACTGGACTAAAGAGTCAATATGGTAGTATGACCTTCTGTACTATAGTAATATATAGGGACTGATGGGGGAAATTTGTTTTTTGGCATTCGGGACGCTTACGCACGCGGTGGGATGCGCTAAATTTTTTTCAGGGTTAAGGCAAAATTTTTGCTCGAAACTGCGCGCTCTGCGGCCTGAAATATCGCTCCTGAGGGGGTCTACGCAATAAAAATGCAAAAAAATGTAACATTAGGGTTGGCTAAATCACTTACCTGATTGACCAATAGCCAGCCCTCATTGACTTTTTTGTTGACATTGTGTGTTCTGAGGAAACTCCACCGGGTGGCAATGTTGTCCAACTTTTTAATTTTTTATTTTAGGATTGTAAAAACACCAGATGGCAATGTTTCTCTTTCTAATGTGCACGCAAGCATGAGAGCTGGCTGCTGGTTGTCCTGGATTACCTGCATCCAGCCCTCATATTGGGCATATAATGTATATAGCCAACTCTCAAATTTTTTTTGCTTTAATAACACTAAGGCTATGTAACCACGATGCAGAAATGAAGCATTTTGTTCACGGCTGCCTCTAGCCAGCCCCCCAATTTTTTTTTTTCTTTAATAACACAAACACCATGAGGGCTGGCTATCATGTGTCCACGGCTGCCTCTAGCCAGCCCCCCAATTTTTTTTTTCTTTAATAACACAAACACCATGAGGGCTGGCTATCGTGTGTCCACGGCTGCCTCTAGCCAGCCCCCCAATTTTTTTTTTCTTTAATAACACAAACACCATGAGGGCTGGCTATCGTGTGTCCACGGCTGCCTCTAGCCAGCCCCCTAATTTTTTTTTTCTTTAATAACACAAACACCATGAGGGCTGGCTATCGTGTGTCCACAGCTGCCTCTAGCCAGCCCCCCAATTTTTTTTTTCTTTAATAACACAAACACCATGAGGGCTGGCTATCGTGTGTTCACGGCTGCCTCTAGCCAGCCCCCCAATTTTTTTTTTTCTTTAATAACACAAACACCATAAGGGCTGGCTATCGTGTATCCACGGCTACCTCTAGCCAGCCCCCCAATTTTTTTTTTCTTTAATAACACAAGCACCATGAGGGCTGGCTATCGTGTGTCCACGGCTGCCTCTAGCCAGCCCCCCAATTTTTTTTTTCTTTAATAACACAAACACCATGAGGGCTGGCTATCGTGTGTCCACGGCTGCCTCTAGCCAGCCCCCCAATTTTTTTTTTCTTTAATAACACAAACACCATGAGGGCTGACTATCGTCTGTTCACGGCTGCCTCTAGCCAGCCCCCCAATTTTTTTTTTCTTTAATAACACAAAGACCATGAGGGCTGGCTATCGTGTGTCCACGGCTGCCTCTAGCCAGCCCCCCAATTTTTTTTTTCTTTAATAACACAAACACCATGAGGGCTGGCTATCGTGTGTTCACGGCTGCCTCTAGCCAGCCCCCCAATTTTTTTTTTCTTTAATAACACAAACACCATGAGGGCTGGCTATCGTGTGTCCACGGCTGCCTCTAGCCAACCCCCCAATTTTTTTTTTCTTTAATAACACAAACACCATGAGGGCTGGCTATCGTGTGTCCACGGCTGCCTCTAGCCAGCCCCCCAATTTTTGTTTTTCTTTAATAACACAAACACCATGAGGGCTGGCTATCGTGTGTTCACGGCTGCCTCTAGCCAGCCCCCCAATTTTTTTTTTCTTTAATAACACAAACACCATGAGGGCTGGCTATCATGTGTCCATGGCTGCCTCTAGCCAGCCCCCCAATTTTTTTTTTCTTTAATAACACAAACACCATGAGGGCTGGCTATCGTGTGTCCACGGCTGCCTCTAGCCAGCCCCCCAATTTTTTTTTTTTCTTTAATAACACAAACACCATGAGGGCTGGCTATCGTGTGTTCACGGCTGCCTCTAGCCAGCCCCACAATTTTTTTTTTTCTTTAATAAGACAAACACCATGAGGGCTGGCTATCGTGTATCCACGGCTACCTCTAGCCAGCCCCCCAATTTTTTTTTTCTTTAATAACACAAACACCATGAGGGCTGGCTATCGTGTGTTCACGGCTGCCTCTAGCCAGCCCCCTAATTTTTTTTTTCTTTAATAACACAAACACCATGAGGGCTGGCTATCGTGTGTCCACAGCTGCCTCTAGCCAGCCCCCCAATTTTTTTTTTCTTTAATAACACAAACACCATGAGGGCTGGCTATCGTGTGTTCACGGCTGCCTCTAGCCAGCCCCCTAATTTTTTTTTTCTTTAATAACACAAACACCATGAGGGCTGGCTATCGTGTGTCCACGGCTGCCTCTAGCCAGCCCCCCAATTTTTTTTTTCTTTAATAACACAAACACCATGAGGGCTGGCTATCGTGTGTTCACGGCTGCCTCTAGCCAGCCCCCCAATTTTTTTTTTTCTTTAATAACACAAACACCATGAGGGCTGGCTATCGTGTGTCCACGGCTGCCTCTAGCCAGCCCCCTAATTTTTTTTTTCTTTAATAACACAAACACCATGAGGGCTGGCTATCGTGTGTCCACAGCTGCCTCTAGCCAGCCCCCCAATTTTTTTTTTCTTTAATAACACAAACACCATGAGGGCTGGCTATCGTGTGTTCACGGCTGCCTCTAGCCAGCCCCCCAATTTTTTTTTTTCTTTAATAACACAAACACCATAAGGGCTGGCTATCGTGTATCCACGGCTACCTCTAGCCAGCCCCCCAATTTTTTTTTTCTTTAATAACACAAGCACCATGAGGGCTGGCTATCGTGTGTCCACGGCTGCCTCTAGCCAGCCCCCCAATTTTTTTTTTCTTTAATAACACAAACACCATGAGGGCTGGCTATCGTGTGTCCACGGCTGCCTCTAGCCAGCCCCCCAATTTTTTTTTTCTTTAATAACACAAACACCATGAGGGCTGACTATCGTCTGTTCACGGCTGCCTCTAGCCAGCCCCCCAATTTTTTTTTTCTTTAATAACACAAACACCATGAGGGCTGGCTATCGTGTGTCCACGGCTGCCTCTAGCCAGCCCCCCAATTTTTTTTTTCTTTAATAACACAAACACCATGAGGGCTGGCTATCGTGTGTTCACGGCTGCCTCTAGCCAGCCCCCCAATTTTTTTTTTCTTTAATAACACAAACACCATGAGGGCTGGCTATCGTGTGTCCACGGCTGCCTCTAGCCAACCCCCCAATTTTTTTTTTCTTTAATAACACAAACACCATGAGGGCTGGCTATCGTGTGTCCACGGCTGCCTCTAGCCAGCCCCCCAATTTTTGTTTTTCTTTAATAACACAAACACCATGAGGGCTGGCTATCGTGTGTTCACGGCTGCCTCTAGCCAGCCCCCCAATTTTTTTTTTCTTTAATAACACAAACACCATGAGGGCTGGCTATCATGTGTCCATGGCTGCCTCTAGCCAGCCCCCCAATTTTTTTTTTCTTTAATAACACAAACACCATGAGGGCTGGCTATCGTGTGTCCACGGCTGCCTCTAGCCAGCCCCCCAATTTTTTTTTTTTCTTTAATAACACAAACACCATGAGGGCTGGCTATCGTGTGTTCACGGCTGCCTCTAGCCAGCCCCACAATTTTTTTTTTTCTTTAATAACACAAACACCATGAGGGCTGGCTATCGTGTATCCACGGCTACCTCTAGCCAGCCCCCCAATTTTTTTTTTCTTTAATAACACAAGCACCATGAGGCCTGGCTATCGTGTGTTCACGGCTGCCTCTAGCCAGCCCCCCAATTTTTTTTTTCTTTAATAACACAAACACCATTAGGGCTGGCTATCGTGTGTCCACGGCTGCCTCTAGCCAGCCACCCAAATATTTTTTTTCTTTAATAACACAAACACCATGAGGGCTGGCTATCGTGTGTTCACGGCTGCCTCTAGCCAGCCCCCCAATTTTTTTTTTCTTTAATAACACAAACACCATGAGGGCTGGCTATCATGTGTCCACGGCTGCCTCTAGCCAGCCCCCCAATTTTTTTTTTCTTTAATAACACAAACACCATGAGGGCTGGCTATCGTGTGTTCACGGCTGCCTCTAGCCAGCCCCCCAATTTTTTTTTTCTTTAATAACACAAACACCATGAGGGCTGGCTATCGTGTGTTCACGGCTGCCTCTAGCCAGCCCCCCAATTTTTTTTTTCTTTAATAACACAAACACCATGAGGGCTCGCTATCATATGTCCACGACTGCCTATAGCCAGCCCCCCAATTTTTTTTTTCTTTAATAACACAAACACCATGAGGGCTGGCTTTCGTGTGTTCACGGCTGCCTCTAGCCAGCCCCCCAATTTTTTTTTTCTTTAATAACACAAACACCATGAGGGCTGGTATCGTGTGTCCACGGCTGCCTCTAGCCAGCCCCCCAATTTTTTTTTTTTCTTTAATAACACAAACACCATGAGGGCTGGCTATCGTGTGTTCACGGCTGCCTCCACCAGCCCCCCAATTTTTTTTTTCTTTAATAACACAAACACCATGAGGGCTGGCTATCGTGTGTCCACGGCTGCCTCTAGCCAACCCCCAAATTTTTTTTTCTTTAATAACACAAACACCATGAGGGCTGGCTATCGTGTGTCCACGGCTGCCTCTAGCCAGCCCCCCAATTTTTGTTTTTCTTTAATAACACAAACACCATGAGGGCTGGCTATCGTGTGTTCACGGCTGCCTCTAGCCAGCCCCCCAATTTTTTTTTTTTCTTTAATAACACAAACACCATGAGGGCTGGCTATCGTGTGTTCACGGCTGCCTCTAGCCAGCCCCCCAATTTTTTTTTTCTTTAATAACACAAACACCATGAGGGCTGGCTATCGTGTATCCACGGCTACCTCTAGCCAGCCCCCCAATTTTTTTTTTCTTTAATAACACAAGCACCATGAGGCCTGGCTATCGTGTGTCCACGGCTGCCTCTAGCCAGCCCCCCAATTTTTTTTTTCTTTAATAACACAAACACCATGAGGGCTGGCTATCATGTGTCCACGGCTGCCTCTAGCCAGCCCCCCAATTTTTTTTTCTTTAATAACACAAACACCATGAGGACTGGCTATCGTGTGTTCACGGCTGCCTCTAGCCAGCCCCCCAATTTTTTTTTTCTTTAATAACACAAACACCATGAGGGCTGGCTATCGTGTGTCCACGGCTGCCTCTAGCCAACCCCCCAATTTTTTTTTCTTTAATAACACAAACACCATGAGGGCTGGCTATAGTGTGTCCACGGCTGCCTCTAGCCAGCCCTCAAATTTTTTTTTTCTTTAATAACACAAACACCATGATGGCTGGCTATGAGGAAGGGAGCTATGTCCTTGTAAAGTTAGCTTGTTGTCATGTGGAAAAGAGTTTGAGGGGATTGTGGCCCTGTGGAAATGCTTGTGGCCCGGCAGAAGGAGCCAGTGGTCCTGTGGAGAGAGCTGATGGGGTTGAGGCCCTGTGGAAAGGCCTGTGACCCTGTATAGGGGTCCGTTGCCCTGTGGAGAGAGCTGTAGGGGCTCGTGCCCTATGGAAATGACTATGGCCATGTAGACAGGCCTTCTGGCCTTGAAGAGGGGGCTTGTGCCTTGCAGACGGGCCTTGTGTCTCTGTGGAGAGAGCTAAAGGGGGCAGTGGCGGTGCAGAAAGTGCATTTCGCCCTGTTGATGGGAGCTATGGCCCGGTAAAGAGAGCTTATTGTCCTGTGGAGAAGAGTTGGAGGGGCTTGTGGCACTGTGGAAAGGCCTGTGGCCCAGTAGGAGCCTGTGGTCCTGTGGAGACAGCTGAAGGGGTTGAGGCCCTGTGGAAAGGCCTGTGACCCTGTATAGGGGTCTGTGGCCCCGCAGAGGGGCATGTGGCGATGTAAAGAGAGCTGGAGGGAGTTGTGGCCTGAGGAAAAGGCCATGTGGAGCCGGCTGGAGAGGCCTGTGGAAGGCTCTGGAGTAAGATTTGAGCCTATGAAGTCCTTTGCAGTAAACAACATGCAACATGATTGCCTGTGGAGAGAGCTGGAGGGGCTTGTGGCACTGTGGAAAGGCCTGTGGCCCAGTAGGAGCCTGTGGTCCTGTGGAGAGAGCTGAAGGTGTTGTGGCCCTGTGCAAAGGCCTGTGACCCTGTATAGGGGTCCGTTGCCCTGTGGAGAAAGCTGGAGGGGCTCGTGCCGTATGGAAATGACTATAGCCATGTAGAAAGGCCTTTTGGCCTTGAAGAGGGCGCTTGTGCCCTGCAGACGGGCCCTGTGACTCTGTGGAGAGAGCTGTTGGGAGTTGTAGCCGTGTGGAAAGTGCATTTGGCCCTGTGGAGGTGAGCTATGGCCCTGTAAAGAGAGCTTCTTGTCCTGTGGAGAGAGCTGGAGGGTGTTGTGGCCCTGTGGAAAGGTATGTGGCCCTATGGATAGGCCCTTTAGCCTTGTGGAAAGGGCTGTGGCCCTGTGGTGAGAGCTGGAAGGAGTTGTGGGCTGTGGAAAAGCCTGTGGTCCTGTGGAGACAGCTGAAGGGGTTGAGGCCCTGTGGAAAGGCCTGTGACCCTGTATAGGGGTCTGTGGCCCCGCAGAGGGGCATGTGGCGATGTAAAGAGAGCTGGAGGGAGTTGTGGCCTGAGGAAAAGGCCATGTGGAGCGGGCTGGAGAGGCCTGTGGAAGGCTCTGGAGTAAGATTTGAGCCTATGAAGTCCTTTGCAGTAAACAACATGCTACATGATTGCCTGTGGAGAGAGCTGGAGGGGCTTGTGGCACTGTGGAAAGGCCTGTGGCCCAGTAGGAGCCTGTGGTCCTGTGGAGAGAGCTGAAGGTGTTGTGGCCCTGTGGAAAGGCCTGTGACCCTGTATAGGGGTCCGTTGCCCTGTGGAGAGAGCTGGAGGGGCTCGTGCCGTATGACTATAGCCATGTAGAAAGGCCTTTTGGCCTTGAAGAGGGCGCTTGTGCCCTGCAGACGGGCCCTGTGACTCTGTGGAGAGAGCTGTTGGGAGTTGTAGCCGTGTGGAAAGTGCATTTGGCCCTGTGGAGGTGAGCTATGGCCCTGTAAAGAGAGCTTCTTGTCCTGTGGAGAGAGCTGGAGGGTGTTGTGGCCCTGTGGAAAGGTATGTGGCCCTATGGATAGGCCCTTTAGCCTTGTGGAAAGGGCTGTGGCCCTGTGGTGAGAGCTGGAAGGAGTTGTGGGCTGTGGAAAAGCCTGTGGTCCTGTGGAGACAGCTGAAGGGGTTGAGGCCCTGTGGAAAGGCCTGTGACCCTGTATAGGGGTCTGTGGCCCCGCAGAGGGGCATGTGGCGATGTAAAGAGAGCTGGAGGGAGTTGTGGCCTGAGGAAAAGGCCATGTGGAGCGGGCTGGAGAGGCCTGTGGAAGGCTCTGGAGTAAGATTTGAGCCTATGAAGTCCTTTGCAGTAAACAACATGCAACATGATTGCCTGTGGAGAGAGCTGGAGGGGCTTGTGGCACTATGGAAAGGCCTGTGGCCCAGTAGGAGCCTGTGGTCCTGTGGAGAGAGCTGAAGGTGTTGTGGCCCTGTGGAAAGGCCTGTGACCCTGTATAGGGGTCCGTTGCCCTGTGGAGAGAGCTGGAGGGGCTCGTGCCGTATGGAAATGACTATAGCCATGTAGAAAGGCCTTTTGGCCTTGAAGAGGGCGCTTGTGCCCTGCAGACGGGCCCTGTGACTCTGTGGAGAGAGCTGTTGGGAGTTGTAGCCGTGTGGAAAGTGCATTTGGCCCTGTGGAGGTGAGCTATGGCCCTGTAAAGAGAGCTTCTTGTCCTGTGGAGAGAGCTGGAGGGTGTTGTGGCCCTGTGGAAAGGTATGTGGCCCTATGGATAGGCCCTTTAGCCTTGTGGAAAGGGCTGTGGCCCTGTGGTGAGAGCTGGAAGGAGTTGTGGGCTGTGGAAAAGCCTGTGGTCCTGTGGAGACAGCTGAAGGGGTTGAGGCCCTGTGGAAAGGCCTGTGACCCTGTATAGGGGTCTGTGGCCCCGCAGAGGGGCATGTGGCGATGTAAAGAGAGCTGGAGGGAGTTGTGGCCTGAGGAAAAGGCCATGTGGAGCGGGCTGGAGAGGCCTGTGGAAGGCTCTGGAGTAAGATTTGAGCCTATGAAGTCCTTTGCAGTAAACAACATGCAACATGATTGCCTGTGGAGAGAGCTGGAGGGGCTTGTGGCACTATGGAAAGGCCTGTGGCCCAGTAGGAGCCTGTGGTCCTGTGGAGAGAGCTGAAGGTGTTGTGGCCCTGTGGAAAGGCCTGTGACCCTGTATAGGGGTCCGTTGCCCTGTGGAGAGAGCTGGAGGGGCTCATGCCGTATGGAAATGACTATAGCCATGTAGAAAGGCCTTTTGGCCTTGAAGAGGGCGCTTGTGCCCTGCAGACGGGCCCTGTGACTCTGTGGAGAGAGCTGTTGGGAGTTGTAGCCGTGTGGAAAGTGCATTTGGCCCTGTGGAGGTGAGCTATGGCCCTGTAAAGAGAGCTTCTTGTCCTGTGGAGAGAGCTGGAGGGTGTTGTGGCCCTGTGGAAAGGTATGTGGCCCTATGGATAGGCCCTTTAGCCTTGTGGAAAGGGCTGTGGCCCTGTGGTGAGAGCTGGAAGGAGTTGTGGGCTGTGGAAAAGCCTGTGGTCCTGTGGAGACAGCTGAAGGGGTTGAGGCCCTGTGGAAAGGCCTGTGACCCTGTATAGGGGTCTGTGGCCCCGCAGAGGGGCATGTGGCGATGTAAAGAGAGCTGGAGGGAGTTGTGGCCTGAGGAACAGGCCATGTGGAGCAGGCTGGAGAGGCCTGTGGAAGGCTCTGGAGTAAGATTTGAGCCTATGAAGTCCTTTGCAGTAAACAACATGCAACATGATTGCCTGTGGAGAGAGCTGGAGGGGCTTGTGGCACTGTGGAAAGGCCTGTGGCCCAGTAGGAGCCTGTGGTCCTGTGAAGAGAGCTGAAGGTGTTGTGGCCCTGTGGAAAGGCCTGTGACCCTGTATAGGGGTCCGTTGCCCTGTGGAGAGAGCTGGAGTGGCTCGTGCCGTATGGAAATGACTATAGCCATGTAGAAAGGCCTTTTGGCCTTGAAGAGGGCGCTTGTGCCCTGCAGACGGGCCCTGTGACTCTGTGGAGAGAGCTGTTGGGAGTTGTAGCCGTGTGGAAAGTGCATTTGGCCCTGTGGAGGTGAGCTATGGCCCTGTAAAGAGAGCTTCTTGTCCTGTGGAGAGAGCTGGAGGGTGTTGTGGCCCTGTGGAAAGGTCTGTGGCCCTATGGATAGGCCCTTTAGCCTTGTGGAAAGGGCTGTGGCCCTGTGGTGAGAGCTGGAAGGAGTTGTGGGCTGTGGAAAAGCCTGTGGTCCTGTGGAGACAGCTGAAGGGGTTGAGGCCCTGTGGAAAGGCCTGTGACCCTGTATAGGGGTCTGTGGCCCCGCAGAGGGGCATGTGGCGATGTAAAGAGAGCTGGAGGGAGTTGTGGCCTGAGGAAAAGGCCATGTGGAGCGGGCTGGAGAGGCCTGTGGAAGGCTCTGGAGTAAGATTTGAGCCTATGAAGTCCTTTGCAGTAAACAACATGCAACATGATTGCCTGTGGAGAGAGCTGGAGGGGCTTGTGGCACTGTAGAAAGGCCTGTGGCCCAGTAGGAGCCTGTGGTCCTGTGGAGAGAGCTGAAGGTGTTGTGGCCCTGTGGAAAGGCCTGTGATCCTGTATAGGGGTCTGTTGCCCTGTGGAGAGAGCTGGAGGGGCTCGTGCCCTATGGAAATGACTATGGCCATGTAGAAAGGCCTTTTGGCCTTGAAGAGGGGGCTTGTGCCCTGCAGACGGGCCCTGTGACTCTGTGGAGAGAGCTGTTGGGAGTTGTGGCCGTGTGGAAAGTGCATTTGGCCCTGTGGAGGTGAGCTATGGCCCTGTAAAGAGAGCTTCTTGTCCTGTGGAGAGAGCTGGAGGGTGTTGTGGCCCTGTGGAAAGGTATGTGGCCCTATGGATAGGCCCTTTATCCTTGTGGAAAGGGCTGTGGCCCTGTGGTGAGAGCTGGAAAGAGTTGTGGGCTGTGGAAAAGCCTGTGGTCCTGTGGAGACAGCTGAAGGGGTTGAGGCCCTGTGGAAAGGCCTGTGACCCTGTATAGGGGTCTGTGGCCCCGCAGAGGGGCATGTGGCGATGTAAAGAGAGCTGGAGGGAGTTGTGGCCTGAGGAAAAGGCCATGTGGAGCGGGCTGGAGAGGCCTGTGGAAGGCTCTGGAGTAAGATTTGAGCCTATGAAGTCCTTTGCAGTAAACAACATGCAACATGATTGCATGTGGAGAGAGCTGGAGGGGCTTGTGGCACTGTGGAAAGGCCTGTGGCCCAGTAGGAGCCTGTGGTCCTGTGGAGAGAGCTGAAGGTGTTGTGGCCCTGTGGAAAGGCCTGTGACCCTGTATAGGGGTCCGTTGCCCTGTGGAGAGAGCTGGAGGGGCTCGTGCCGTATGGAAATGACTATAGCCATGTAGAAAGGCCTTTTGGCCTTGAAGAGGGCGCTTGTGCCCTGCAGACGGGCCCTGTGACTCTGTGGAGAGAGCTGTTGGGAGTTGTAGCCGTGTGGAAAGTGCATTTGGCCCTGTGGAGGTGAGCTATGGCCCTGTAAAGAGAGCTTCTTGTCCTGTGGAGAGAGCTGGAGGGTGTTGTGGCCCTGTGGAAAGGTCTGTGGCCCTATGGATAGGCCCTTTAGCCTTGTGGAAAGGGCTGTGGCCCTGTGGTGAGAGCTGGAAGGAGTTGTGGGCTGTGGAAAAGCCTGTGGTCCTGTGGAGACAGCTGAAGGGGTTGAGGCCCTGTGGAAAGGCCTGTGACCCTGTATAGGGGTCTGTGGCCCCGCAGAGGGGCATGTGGCGATGTAAAGAGAGCTGGAGGGAGTTGTGGCCTGAGGAAAAGGCCATGTGGAGCGGGCTGGAGAGGCCTGTGGAAGGCTCTGGAGTAAGATTTGAGCCTATGAAGTCCTTTGCAGTAAACAACATGCAACATGATTGCCTGTGGAGAGAGCTGGAGGGGCTTGTGGCACTGTAGAAAGGCCTGTGGCCCAGTAGGAGCCTGTGGTCCTGTGGAGAGAGCTGAAGGTGTTGTGGCCCTGTGGAAAGGCCTGTGATCCTGTATAGGGGTCTGTTGCCCTGTGGAGAGAGCTGGAGGGGCTCGTGCCCTATGGAAATGACTATGGCCATGTAGAAAGGCCTTTTGGCCTTGAAGAGGGGGCTTGTGCCCTGCAGACGGGCCCTGTGACTCTGTGGAGAGAGCTGTTGGGAGTTGTGGCCGTGTGGAAAGTGCATTTGGCCCTGTGGAGGTGAGCTATGGCCCTGTAAAGAGAGCTTCTTGTCCTGTGGAGAGAGCTGGAGGGTGTTGTGGCCCTGTGGAAAGGTATGTGGCCCTATGGATAGGCCCTTTATCCTTGTGGAAAGGGCTGTGGCCCTGTGGTGAGAGCTGGAAAGAGTTGTGGGCTGTGGAAAAGCCTGTGGTCCTGTGGAGACAGCTGAAGGGGTTGAGGCCCTGTGGAAAGGCCTGTGACCCTGTATAGGGGTCTGTGGCCCCGCAGAGGGGCATGTGGCGATGTAAAGAGAGCTGGAGGGAGTTGTGGCCTGAGGAAAAGGCCATGTGGAGCGGGCTGGAGAGGCCTGTGGAAGGCTCTGGAGTAAGATTTGAGCCTATGAAGTCCTTTGCAGTAAACAACATGCAACATGATTGCATGTGGAGAGAGCTGGAGGGGCTTGTGGCACTGTGGAAAGGCCTGTGGCCCAGTAGGAGCCTGTGGTCCTGTGGAGAGAGCTGAAGGTGTTGTGGCCCTGTGGAAAGGCCTGTGACCCTGTATAGGGGTCCGTTGCCCTGTGGAGAGAGCTGGAGGGGCTCGTGCCGTATGGAAATGACTATAGCCATGTAGAAAGGCCTTTTGGCCTTGAAGAGGGCGCTTGTGCCCTGCAGACGGGCCCTGTGACTCTGTGGAGAGAGCTGTTGGGAGTTGTAGCCGTGTGGAAAGTGCATTTGGCCCTGTGGAGGTGAGCTATGGCCCTGTAAAGAGAGCTTCTTGTCCTGTGGAGAGAGCTGGAGGGTGTTGTGGCCCTGTGGAAAGGTCTGTGGCCCTATGGATAGGCCCTTTAGCCTTGTGGAAAGGGCTGTGGCCCTGTGGTGAGAGCTGGAAGGAGTTGTGGGCTGTGGAAAAGCCTGTGGTCCTGTGGAGACAGCTGAAGGGGTTGAGGCCCTGTGGAAAGGCCTGTGACCCTGTATAGGGGTCTGTGGCCCCGCAGAGGGGCATGTGGCGATGTAAAGAGAGCTGGAGGGAGTTGTGGCCTGAGGAAAAGGCCATGTGGAGCGGGCTGGAGAGGCCTGTGAAGTCCTTTGCAGTAAACAACATGCAACATGATTGCCTGTGGAGAGGAGCTGGAGGGGCTTGTGGCACTGTAGAAAGGCCTGTGGCCCAGTAGGAGCCTGTGGTCCTGTGGAGAGAGCTGAAGGTGTTGTGGCCCTGTGGAAAGGCCTGTGATCCTGTATAGGGGTCTGTTGCCCTGTGGAGAGAGCTGGAGGGGCTCGTGCCCTATGGAAATGACTATGGCCATGTAGAAAGGCCTTTTGGCCTTGAAGAGGGGGCTTGTGCCCTGCAGACGGGCCCTGTGACTCTGTGGAGAGAGCTGTTGGGAGTTGTGGCCGTGTGGAAAGTGCATTTGGCCCTGTGGAGGTGAGCTATGGCCCTGTAAAGAGAGCTTCTTGTCCTGTGGAGAGAGCTGGAGGGTGTTGTGGCCCTGTGGAAAGGTATGTGGCCCTATGGATAGGCCCTTTATCCTTGTGGAAAGGGCTGTGGCCCTGTGGTGAGAGCTGGAAAGAGTTGTGGGCTGTGGAAAAGCCTGTGGTCCTGTGGAGACAGCTGAAGGGGTTGAGGCCCTGTGGAAAGGCCTGTGACCCTGTATAGGGGTCTGTGGCCCCGCAGAGGGGCATGTGGCGATGTAAAGAGAGCTGGAGGGAGTTGTGGCCTGAGGAAAAGGCCATGTGGAGCGGGCTGGAGAGGCCTGTGGAAGGCTCTGGAGTAAGATTTGAGCCTATGAAGTCCTTTGCAGTAAACAACATGCAACATGATTGCATGTGGAGAGAGCTGGAGGGGCTTGTGGCACTGTGGAAAGGCCTGTGGCCCAGTAGGAGCCTGTGGTCCTGTGGAGAGAGCTGAAGGTGTTGTGGCCCTGTGGAAAGGCCTGTGACCCTGTATAGGGGTCCGTTGCCCTGTGGAGAGAGCTGGAGGGGCTCGTGCCGTATGGAAATGACTATAGCCATGTAGAAAGGCCTTTTGGCCTTGAAGAGGGCGCTTGTGCCCTGCAGACGGGCCCTGTGACTCTGTGGAGAGAGCTGTTGGGAGTTGTAGCCGTGTGGAAAGTGCATTTGGCCCTGTGGAGGTGAGCTATGGCCCTGTAAAGAGAGCTTCTTGTCCTGTGGAGAGAGCTGGAGGGTGTTGTGGCCCTGTGGAAAGGTCTGTGGCCCTATGGATAGGCCCTTTAGCCTTGTGGAAAGGGCTGTGGCCCTGTGGTGAGAGCTGGAAGGAGTTGTGGGCTGTGGAAAAGCCTGTGGTCCTGTGGAGACAGCTGAAGGGGTTGAGGCCCTGTGGAAAGGCCTGTGACCCTGTATAGGGGTCTGTGGCCCCGCAGAGGGGCATGTGGCGATGTAAAGAGAGCTGGAGGGAGTTGTGGCCTGAGGAAAAGGCCATGTGGAGCGGGCTGGAGAGGCCTGTGGAAGGCTCTGGAGTAAGATTTGAGCCTATGAAGTCCTTTGCAGTAAACAACATGCAACATGATTGCCTGTGGAGAGAGCTGGAGGGGCTTGTGGCACTGTAGAAAGGCCTGTGGCCCAGTAGGAGCCTGTGGTCCTGTGGAGAGAGCTGAAGGTGTTGTGGCCCTGTGGAAAGGCCTGTGATCCTGTATAGGGGTCTGTTGCCCTGTGGAGAGAGCTGGAGGGGCTCGTGCCCTATGGAAATGACTATGGCCATGTAGAAAGGCCTTTTGGCCTTGAAGAGGGGGCTTGTGCCCTGCAGACGGGCCCTGTGACTCTGTGGAGAGAGCTGTTGGGAGTTGTGGCCGTGTGGAAAGTGCATTTGGCCCTGTGGAGGTGAGCTATGGCCCTGTAAAGAGAGCTTCTTGTCCTGTGGAGAGAGCTGGAGGGTGTTGTGGCCCTGTGGAAAGGTATGTGGCCCTATGGATAGGCCCTTTATCCTTGTGGAAAGGGCTGTGGCCCTGTGGTGAGAGCTGGAAAGAGTTGTGGGCTGTGGAAAAGCCTGTGGTCCTGTGGAGACAGCTGAAGGGGTTGAGGCCCTGTGGAAAGGCCTGTGACCCTGTATAGGGGTCTGTGGCCCCGCAGAGGGGCATGTGGCGATGTAAAGAGAGCTGGAGGGAGTTGTGGCCTGAGGAAAAGGCCATGTGGAGCGGGCTGGAGAGGCCTGTGGAAGGCTCTGGAGTAAGATTTGAGCCTATGAAGTCCTTTGCAGTAAACAACATGCAACATGATTGCATGTGGAGAGAGCTGGAGGGGCTTGTGGCACTGTGGAAAGGCCTGTGGCCCAGTAGGAGCCTGTGGTCCTGTGGAGAGAGCTGAAGGTGTTGTGGCCCTGTGGAAAGGCCTGTGACCCTGTATAGGGGTCCGTTGCCCTGTGGAGAGAGCTGGAGGGGCTCGTGCCGTATGGAAATGACTATAGCCATGTAGAAAGGCCTTTTGGCCTTGAAGAGGGCGCTTGTGCCCTGCAGACGGGCCCTGTGACTCTGTGGAGAGAGCTGTTGGGAGTTGTAGCCGTGTGGAAAGTGCATTTGGCCCTGTGGAGGTGAGCTATGGCCCTGTAAAGAGAGCTTCTTGTCCTGTGGAGAGAGCTGGAGGGTGTTGTGGCCCTGTGGAAAGGTCTGTGGCCCTATGGATAGGCCCTTTAGCCTTGTGGAAAGGGCTGTGGCCCTGTGGTGAGAGCTGGAAGGAGTTGTGGGCTGTGGAAAAGCCTGTGGTCCTGTGGAGACAGCTGAAGGGGTTGAGGCCCTGTGGAAAGGCCTGTGACCCTGTATAGGGGTCTGTGGCCCCGCAGAGGGGCATGTGGCGATGTAAAGAGAGCTGGAGGGAGTTGTGGCCTGAGGAAAAGGCCATGTGGAGTGGGCTGGAGAGGCCTGTGGAAGGCTCTGGAGTAAGATTTGAGCCTATGAAGTCCTTTGCAGTAAACAACATGCAACATGATTGCCTGTGGAGAGAGCTGGAGGGGCTTGTGGCACTGTGGAAAGGCCTGTGGCCCAGTAGGAGCCTGTGGTCCTGTGGAGAGAGCTGAAGGTGTTGTGGCCCTGTGGAAAGGCCTGTGACCCTGTATAGGGGTCCGTTGCCCTGTGGAGAGAGCTGGAGGGGCTCGTGCCGTATGGAAATGACTATAGCCATGTAGAAAGGCCTTTTGGCCTTGAAGAGGGCGCTTGTGCCCTGCAGACGGGCCCTGTGACTCTGTGGAGAGAGCTGTTGGGAGTTGTAGCCGTGTGGAAAGTGCATTTGGCCCTGTGGAGGTGAGCTATGGCCCTGTAAAGAGAGCTTCTTGTCCTGTGGAGAGAGCTGGAGGGTGTTGTGGCCCTGTGGAAAGGTCTGTGGCCCTATGGATAGGCCCTTTAGCCTTGTGGAAAGGGCTGTGGCCCTGTGGTGAGAGCTGGAAGGAGTTGTGGGCTGTGGAAAAGCCTGTGGTCCTGTGGAGACAGCTGAAGGGGTTGAGGCCCTGTGGAAAGGCCTGTGACCCTGTATAGGGGTCTGTGGCCCCGCAGAGGGGCATGTGGCGATGTAAAGAGAGCTGGAGGGAGTTGTGGCCTGAGGAAAAGGCCATGTGGAGCGGGCTGGAGAGGCCTGTGGAAGGCTCTGGAGTAAGATTTGAGCCTATGAAGTCCTTTGCAGTAAACATCATGCAACATGATTGCCTGTGGAGAGAGCTGGAGGGGCTTGTGGCACTGTAGAAAGGCCTGTGGCCCAGTAGGAGCCTGTGGTCCTGTGGAGAGAGCTGAAGGTGTTGTGGCCCTGTGGAAAGGCCTGTGATCCTGTATAGGGGTCTGTTGCCCTGTGGAGAGAGCTGGAGGGGCTCGTGCCCTATGGAAATGACTATGGCCATGTAGAAAGGCCTTTTGGCCTTGAAGAGGGGGCTTGTGCCCTGCAGACGGGCCCTGTGACTCTGTGGAGAGAGCTGTTGGGAGTTGTGGCCGTGTGGAAAGTGCATTTGGCCCTGTGGAGGTGAGCTATGGCCCTGTAAAGAGAGCTTCTTGTCCTGTGGAGAGAGCTGGAGGGTGTTGTGGCCCTGTGGAAAGGTATGTGGCCCTATGGATAGGCCCTTTAGCCTTGTGGAAAGGGCTGTGGCCCTGTGTTGAGAGCTGGAAGGAGTTGTGGGCTGTGGAAAAGCCTGTGGTCCTGTGGAGACAGCTGAAGGGGTTGAGGCCCTGTGGAAAGGCCTGTGACCCTGTATAGGGGTCTGTGGCCCCGCAGAGGGGCATGTGGCGATGTAAAGAGAGCTGGAGGGAGTTGTGGCCTGAGGAAAAGGCCATGTGGAGCGGGCTGGAGAGGCCTGTGGAAGTCTCTGGAGTAAGATTTGAGCCTATGAAGTCCTTTGCAGTAAACAACATGCAACATGATTGCCTGTGGAGAGAGCTGGAGGGGCTTGTGGCACTGTGGAAAGGCCTGTGGCCCAGTAGGAGCCTGTGGTCCTGTGGAGAGAGCTGAAGGTTTTGTGGCCCTGTGGAAAGGCCTGTGATCCTGTATAGGGGTCCGTTGCCCTGTGGAGAGAGCTGGAGGGGCTCGTGCCGTATGGAAATGACTATAGCCATGTAGAAAGGCCTTTTGGCCTTGAAGAGGGCGCTTGTGCCCTGCAGACGGGCCCTGTGACTCTGTGGAGAGAGCTGTTGGGAGTTGTAGCCATGTGGAAAGTGCATTTGGCCCTGTGGAGGTGAGCTATGGCCCTGTAAAGAGAGCTTCTTGTCCTGTGGAGAGAGCTGGAGGGTGTTGTGGCCCTGTGGAAAGGTATGTGGCCCTATGGATAGGCCCTTTAGCCTTGTGGAAAGGGCTGTGGCCCTGTGGTGAGAGCTGGAAGGAGTTGTGGGCTGTGGAAAAGCCTGTGGTCCTGTGGAGACAGCTGAAGGGGTTGAGGCCCTGTGGAAAGGCCTGTGACCCTGTATAGGGGTCTGTGGCCCCGCAGAGGGGCATGTGGCGATGTAAAGAGAGCTGGAGGGAGTTGTGGCCTGAGGAACAGGCCATGTGGAGCGGGCTGGAGAGGCCTGTGGAAGGCTCTGGAGTAAGATTTGAGCCTATGAAGTCCTTTGCAGTAAACAACATGCAACATGATTGCCTGTGGAGAGAGCTGGAGGGGCTTGTGGCACTGTGGAAAGGCCTGTGGCCCAGTAGGAGCCTGTGGTCCTGTGGAGAGAGCTGAAGGTGTTGTGGCCCTGTGGAAAGGCCTGTGACCCTGTATAGGGGTCCGTTGCCCTGTGGAGAGAGCTGGAGGGGCTCGTGCCGTATGGAAATGACTATAGCCATGTAGAAAGGCCTTTTGGCCTTGAAGAGGGCGCTTGTGCCCTGCAGACGGGCCCTGTGACTCTGTGGAGAGAGCTGTTGGGAGTTGTAGCCGTGTGGAAAGTGCATTTGGCCCTGTGGAGGTGAGCTATGGCCCTGTAAAGAGAGCTTCTTGTCCTGTGGAGAGAGCTGGAGGGTGTTGTGGCCCTGTGGAAAGGTCTGTGGCCCTATGGATAGGCCCTTTAGCCTTGTGGAAAGGGCTGTGGCCCTGTGGTGAGAGCTGGAAGGAGTTGTGGGCTGTGGAAAAGCCTGTGGTCCTGTGGAGACAGCTGAAGGGGTTGAGGCCCTGTGGAAAGGCCTGTGACCCTGTATAGGGGTCTGTGGCCCCGCAGAGGGGCATGTGGCGATGTAAAGAGAGCTGGAGGGAGTTGTGGCCTGAGAAAAAGGCCATGTGGAGCGGGCTGGAGAGGCCTGTGGAAGGCTCTGGAGTAAGATTTGAGCCTATGAAGTCCTTTGCAGTAAACAACATGCAACATGATTGCCTGTGGAGAGAGCTGGAGGGGCTTGTGGCA
Organism: Phyllobates terribilis; assembly: GCF_046119375.1. Classification (NCBI taxonomy): domain Eukaryota; kingdom Metazoa; phylum Chordata; class Amphibia; order Anura; family Dendrobatidae; genus Phyllobates; species Phyllobates terribilis. The sequence goes on along the minus strand of NW_027363299.1, from coordinate 164,956 downwards.
CTGTGGAAAGGCCTGTGGCCCAGTAGGAGCCTGTGGTCCTGTGGAGAGAGCTGAAGGTGTTGTGGCCCTGTGGAAAGGCCTGTGACCCTGTATAGGGGTCCGTTGCCCTGTGGAGAGAGCTGGAGGGGCTCGTGCCGTATGGAAATGACTATAGCCATGTAGAAAGGCCTTTTGGCCTTGAAGAGGGCGCTTGTGCCCTGCAGACGGGCCCTGTGACTCTGTGGAGAGAGCTGTTGGGAGTTGTAGCCGTGTGGAAAGTGCATTTGGCCCTGTGGAGGTGAGCTATGGCCCTGTAAAGAGAGCTTCTTGTCCTGTGGAGAGAGCTGGAGGGTGTTGTGGCCCTGTGGAAAGGTATGTGGCCCTATGGATAGGCCCTTTAGCCTTGTGGAAAGGGCTGTGGCCCTGTGGTGAGAGCTGGAAGGAGTTGTGGGCTGTGGAAAAGCCTGTGGTCCTGTGGAGACAGCTGAAGGGGTTGAGGCCCTGTGGAAAGGCCTGTGACCCTGTATAGGGGTCTGTGGCCCCGCAGAGGGGCATGTGGCGATGTAAAGAGAGCTGGAGGGAGTTGTGGCCTGAGAAAAAGGCCATGTGGAGCGGGCTGGAGAGGCCTGTGGAAGGCTCTGGAGTAAGATTTGAGCCTATGAAGTCCTTTGCAGTAAACAACATGCAACATGATTGCCTGTGGAGAGAGCTGGAGGGGCTTGTGGCACTGTGGAAAGGCCTGTGGCCCAGTAGGAGCCTGTGGTCCTGTGGAGAGAGCTGAAGGTGTTGTGGCCCTGTGGAAAGGCCTGTGACCCTGTATAGGGGTCCGTTGCCCTGTGGAGAGAGCTGGAGGGGCTCGTGCCGTATGGAAATGACTATAGCCATGTAGAAAGGCCTTTTGGCCTTGAAGAGGGCGCTTGTGCCCTGCAGACGGGCCCTGTGACTCTGTGGAGAGAGCTGTTGGGAGTTGTAGCCGTGTGGAAAGTGCATTTGGCCCTGTGGAGGTGAGCTATGGCCCTGTAAAGAGAGCTTCTTGTCCTGTGGAGAGAGCTGGAGGGTGTTGTGGCCCTGTGGAAAGGTATGTGGCCCTATGGATAGGCCCTTTAGCCTTGTGGAAAGGGCTGTGGCCCTGTGGTGAGAGCTGGAAGGAGTTGTGGGCTGTGGAAAAGCCTGTGGTCCTGTGGAGACAGCTAAAGGGGTTGAGGCCCTGTGGAAAGGCCTGTGACCCTGTATAGGGGTCTGTGGCCACGCAGAGGGGCATGTGGCGATGTAAAGAGAGCTGGAGGGAGTTGTGGCCTGAGGAAAAGGCCATGTGGAGCGGGCTGGAGAGGCCTGTGGAAGGCTCTGGAGTAAGATTTGAGCCTATGAAGTCCTTTGCAGTAAACAACATGCAACATGATTGCCTGTGGACAGAGCTGGAGGGGCTTGTGGCACTGTAGAAAGGCCTGTGGCCCAGTAGGAGCCTGTGGTCCTGTGGAGAGAGCTGAAGGTGTTGTGGCCCTGTGGAAAGGCCTGTGATCCTGTATAGGGGTCTGTTGCCCTGTGGAGAGAGCTGGAGGGGCTCGTGCCCTATGGAAATGACTATGGCCATGTAGAAAGGCCTTTTGGCCTTGAAGAGGGGGCTTGTGCCCTGCAGACGGGCCCTGTGACTCTGTGGAGAGAGCTGTTGGGAGTTGTGGCCGTGTGGAAAGTGCATTTGGCCCTGTGGAGGTGAGGTATGGCCCTGTAAAGAGAGCTTCTTGTCCTGTGGAGAGAGCTGGAGGGTGTTGTGGCCCTGTGGAAAGGTATGTGGCCCTATGGATAGGCCCTTTAGCCTTGTGGAAAGGGCTGTGGCCCTGTGGTGAGAGCTGGAAGGAGTTGTGGGCTGTGGAAAAGCCTGTGGTCCTGTGGAGACAGCTGAAGGGGTTGAGGCCCTGTGGAAAGGCCTGTGACCCTGTATAGGGGTCTGTGGCCCCGCAGAGGGGCATGTGGCGATGTAAAGAGAGCTGGAGGGAGTTGTGGCCTGAGGAAAAGGCCATGTGGAGCGGGCTGGAGAGGCCTGTGGAAGGCTCTGGAGTAAGATTTGAGCCTATGAAGTCCTTTGCAGTAAACAACATGCAACATGATTGCCTGTGGAGAGAGCTGGAGGGGCTTGTGGCACTGTGGAAAGGCCTGTGGCCCAGTAGGAGCCTGTGGTCCTGTGGAGAGAGCTGAAGGTGTTGTGGCCCTGTGGAAAGGCCTGTGATCCTGTATAGGGGTCCGTTGCCCTGTGGAGAGAGCTGGAGGGGCTCGTGCCGTATGGAAATGACTATAGCCATGTAGAAAGGCCTTTTGGCCTTGAAGAGGGCGCTTGTGCCCTGCAGACGGGCCCTGTGACTCTGTGGAGAGAGCTGTTGGGAGTTGTAGCCGTGTGGAAAGTGCATTTGGCCCTGTGGAGGTGAGCTATGGCCCTGTAAAGAGAGCTTCTTGTCCTGTGGAGAGAGCTGGAGGGTGTTGTGGCCCTGTGGAAAGGTCTGTGGCCCTATGGATAGGCCCTTTAGCCTTGTGGAAAGGGCTGTGGCCCTGTGGTGAGAGCTGGAAGGAGTTGTGGGCTGTGGAAAAGCCTGTGGTCCTGTGGAGACAGCTGAAGGGGTTGAGGCCCTGTGGAAAGGCCTGTGACCCTGTATAGGGGTCTGTGGCCCCGCAGAGGGGCATGTGGCGATGTAAAGAGAGCTGGAGGGAGTTGTGGCCTGAGGAAAAGGCCATGTGGAGCGGGCTGGAGAGGCCTGTGGAAGGCTCTGGAGTAAGATTTGAGCCTATGAAGTCCTTTGCAGTAAACAACATGCAACATGATTGCCTGTGGAGAGAGCTGGAGGGGCTTGTGGCACTGTAGAAAGGCCTGTGGCCCAGTAGGAGCCTGTGGTCCTGTGGAGAGAGCTGAAGGTGTTGTGGCCCTGTGGAAAGGCCTGTGATCCTGTATAGGGGTCTGTTGCCCTGTGGAGAGAGCTGGAGGGGCTCGTGCCCTATGGAAATGACTATGGCCATGTAGAAAGGCCTTTTGGCCTTGAAGAGGGGGCTTGTGCCCTGCAGACGGGCCCTGTGACTCTGTGGAGAGAGCTGTTGGGAGTTGTGGCCGTGTGGAAAGTGCATTTGGCCCTGTGGAGGTGAGCTATGGCCCTGTAAAGAGAGCTTCTTGTCCTGTGGAGAGAGCTGGAGGGTGTTGTGGCCCTGTGGAAAGGTATGTGGCCCTATGGATAGGCCCTTTAGCCTTGTGGAAAGGGCTGTGGCCCTGTGGTGAGAGCTGGAAGGAGTTGTGGGCTGTGGAAAAGCCTGTGGTCCTGTGGAGACAGCTGAAGGGGTTGAGGCCCTGTGGAAAGGCCTGTGACCCTGTATAGGGGTCTGTGGCTCCGCAGAGGGGCATGTGGCGATGTAAAGAGAGCTGGAGGGAGTTGTGGCCTGAGGAAAAGGCCATGTGGAGCGGGCTGGAGAGGCCTGTGGAAGGCTCTGGAGTAAGATTTGAGCCTATGAAGTCCTTTGCAGTAAACAACATGCAACATGATTGCCTGTGGAGAGAGCTGGAGGGGCTTGTGGCACTGTGGAAAGGCCTGTGGCCCAGTAGGAGCCTGTGGTCCTGTGGAGAGAGCTGAAGGTGTTGTGGCCCTGTGGAAAGGCCTGTGATCCTGTATAGGGGTCCGTTGCCCTGTGGAGAGAGCTGGAGGGGCTCGTGCCGTATGGAAATGACTATAGCCATGTAGAAAGGCCTTTTGGCCTTGAAGAGGGCGCTTGTGCCCTGCAGACGGGCCCTGTGACTCTGTGGAGAGAGCTGTTGGGAGTTGTAGCCATGTGGAAAGTGCATTTGGCCCTGTGGAGGTGAGCTATGGCCCTGTAAAGAGAGCTTCTTGTTCTGTGGAGAGAGCTGGAGGGTGTTGTGGCCCTGTGGAAAGGTATGTGGCCCTATGGATAGGCCCTTTAGCCTTGTGGAAAGGGCTGTGGCCCTGTGGTGAGAGCTGGAAGGAGTTGTGGGCTGTGGAAAAGCCTGTGGTCCTGTGGAGACAGCTGAAGGGGTTGAGGCCCTGTGGAAAGGCCTGTGACCCTGTATATTGGTCTGTGGCCCCGCAGAGGGGCATGTGGCGATGTAAAGAGAGCTGGAGGGAGTTGTGGCCTGAGGAACAGGCCATGTGGAGCGGGCTGGAGAGGCCTGTGGAAGGCTCTGGAGTAAGATTTGAGCCTATGAAGTCCTTTGCAGTAAACAACATGCAACATGATTGCCTGTGGAGAGAGCTGGAGGGGCTTGTGGCACTGTGGAAAGGCCTGTGGCCCAGTAGGAGCCTGTGGTCCTGTGGAGAGAGCTGAAGGTGTTGTGGCCCTGTGGAAAGGCCTGTGACCCTGTATAGGGGTCCGTTGCCCTGTGGAGAGAGCTGGAGGGGATCGTGCCGTATGGAAATGACTATAGCCATGTAGAAAGGCCTTTTGGCCTTGAAGAGGGCGCTTGTGCCCTGCAGACGGGCCCTGTGACTCTGTGGAGAGAGCTGTTGGGAGTTGTAGCCGTGTGGAAAGTGCATTTGGCCCTGTGGAGGTGAGCTATGGCCCTGTAAAGAGAGCTTCTTGTCCTGTGGAGAGAGCTGGAGGGTGTTGTGGCCCTGTGGAAAGGTCTGTGGCCCTATGGATAGGCCCTTTAGCCTTGTGGAAAGGGCTGTGGCCCTGTGGTGAGAGCTGGAAGGAGTTGTGGGCTGTGGAAAAGCCTGTGGTCCTGTGGAGACAGCTGAAGGGGTTGAGGCCCTGTGGAAAGGCCTGTGACCCTGTATAGGGGTCTGTGGCCCCGCAGAGGGGCATGTGGCGATGTAAAGAGAGCTGGAGGGAGTTGTGGCCTGAGGAAAAGGCCATGTGGAGCGGGCTGGAGAGGCCTGTGGAAGGCTCTGGAGTAAGATTTGAGCCTATGAAGTCCTTTGCAGTAAACAACATGCAACATGATTGCCTGTGGAGAGAGCTGGAGGGGCTTGTGGCACTGTGGAAAGGCCTGTGGCCCAGTAGGAGCCTGTGGTCCTGTGGAGAGAGCTGAAGGTGTTGTGGCCCTGTGGAAAGGCCTGTGACCCTGTATAGGGGTCCGTTGCCCTGTGGAGAGAGCTGGAGGGGCTCGTGCCGTATGGAAATGACTATAGCCATGTAGAAAGGCCTTTTGGCCTTGAAGAGGGCGCTTGTGCCCTGCAGACGGGCCCTGTGACTCTGTGGAGAGAGCTGTTGGGAGTTGTAGCCGTGTGGAAAGTGCATTTGGCCCTGTGGAGGTGAGCTATGGCCCTGTAAAGAGAGCTTCTTGTCCTGTGGAGAGAGCTGGAGGGTGTTGTGGCCCTGTGGAAAGGTCTGTGGCCCTATGGATAGGCCCTTTAGCCTTGTGGAAAGGGCTGTGGCCCTGTGGTGAGAGCTGGAAGGAGTTGTGGGCTGTGGAAAAGCCTGTGGTCCTGTGGAGACAGCTGAAGGGGTTGAGGCCCTGTGGAAAGGCCTGTGACCCTGTATAGGGGTCTGTGGCCCCGCAGAGGGGCATGTGGCGATGTAAAGAGAGCTGGAGGGAGTTGTGGCCTGAGGAAAAGGCCATATGGAGCAGGCTGGAGAGGCCTGTGGAAGGCTCTGGAGTAAGATTTGAGCCTATGAAGTCCTTTGCAGTAAACAACATGCAACATGATTGCCTGTGGAGAGAGCTGGAGGGGCTTGTGGCACTGTGGAAAGGCCTGTGGCCCAGTAGGAGCCTGTGGTCCTGTGGAGAGAGCTGAAGGTGTTGTGGCCCTGTGGAAAGGCCTGTGATCCTGTATAGGGGTCTGTTGCCCTGTGGAGAGAGCTGGAGGGGCTCGTGCCGTATGGAAATGACTATGGCCATGTAGAAAGGCCTTATGGCCTTGAAGAGGGGGCTTGTGCCCTGCAGACGGGCCCTGTGACTCTGTGGAGAGAGCTGTTGGGAGTTGTAGCCGTGTGGAAAGTGCATTTGGCCCTGTGGAGGTGAGCTATGGCCCTGTAAAGAGAGCTTCTTGTCCTGTGGAGAGAGCTGGAGGGTGTTGTGGCCCTGTGGAAAGGTCTGTGGCCCTATGGATAGGCCCTTTAGCCTTGTGGAAAGGGCTGTGGCCCTGTGGTGAGAGCTGGAAGGAGTTGTGGGCTGTGGAAAAGCCTGTGGTCCTGTGGAGACAGCTGAAGGGGTTGAGGCCCTGTGGAAAGGCCTGTGACCCTGTATAGGGGTCTGTGGCCCCGCAGAGGGGCATGTGGCGATGTAAAGAGAGCTGGAGGGAGTTGTGGCCTGAGGAAAAGGCCATGTGGAGCGGGCTGGAGAGGCCTGTGGAAGGCTCTGGAGTAAGATTTGAGCCTATGAAGTCCTTTGCAGTAAACAACATGCAACATGATTGCCTGTGGAGAGAGCTGGAGGGGCTTGTGGCACTGTAGAAAGGCCTGTGGCCCAGTAGGAGCCTGTGGTCCTGTGGAGAGAGCTGAAGGTGTTGTGGCCCTGTGGAAAGGCCTGTGATCCTGTATAGGGGTCTGTTGCCCTGTGGAGAGAGCTGGAGGGGCTCGTGCCCTATGGAAATGACTATGGCCATGTAGAAAGGCCTTTTGGCCTTGAAGAGGGGGCTTGTGCCCTGCAGACGGGCCCTGTGACTCTGTGGAGAGAGCTGTTGGGAGTTGTGGCCGTGTGGAAAGTGCATTTGGCCCTGTGGAGGTGAGGTATGGCCCTGTAAAGAGAGCTTCTTGTCCTGTGGAGAGAGCTGGAGGGTGTTGTGGCCCTGTGGAAAGGTATGTGGCCCTATGGATAGGCCCTTTAGCCTTGTGGAAAGGGCTGTGGCCCTGTGGTGAGAGCTGGAAGGAGTTGTGGGCTGTGGAAAAGCCTGTGGTCCTGTGGAGACAGCTGAAGGGGTTGAGGCCCTGTGGAAAGGCCTGTGACCCTGTATAGGGGTCTGTGGCCCCGCAGAGGGGCATGTGGCGATGTAAAGAGAGCTGGAGGGAGTTGTGGCCTGAGGAAAAGGCCATGTGGAGCGGGCTGGAGAGGCCTGTGGAAGGCTCTGGAGTAAGATTTGAGCCTATGAAGTCCTTTGCAGTAAACAACATGCAACATGATTGCCTGTGGAGAGAGCTGGAGGGGCTTGTGGCACTGTGGAAAGGCCTGTGGCCCAGTAGGAGCCTGTGGTCCTGTGGAGAGAGCTGAAGGTGTTGTGGCCCTGTGGAAAGGCCTGTGATCCTGTATAGGGGTCTGTTGCCCTGTGGAGAGAGCTGGAGGGGCTCGTGCCGTATGGAAATGACTATGGCCATGTAGAAAGGCCTTTTGGCCTTGAAGAGGGGGCTTGTGCCCTGCAGACGGGCCCTGTGACTCTGTGGAGAGAGCTGTTGGGAGTTGTAGCCGTGTGGAAAGTGCATTTGGCCCTGTGGAGGTGAGCTATGGCCCTGTAAAGAGAGCTTCTTGTCCTGTGGAGAGAGCTGGAGGGTGTTGTGGCCCTGTGGAAAGGTCTGTGGCCCTATGGATAGGCCCTTTAGCCTTGTGGAAAGGGCTGTGGCCCTGTGGTGAGAGCTGGAAGGAGTTGTGGGCTGTGGAAAAGCCTGTGGTCCTGTGGAGACAGCTGAAGGGGTTGAGGCCCTGTGGAAAGGCCTGTGACCCTGTATAGGGGTCTGTGGCCCCGCAGAGGGGCATGTGGCGATGTAAAGAGAGCTGGAGGGAGTTGTGGCCTGAGGAAAAGGCCATGTGGAGCGGGCTGGAGAGGCCTGTGGAAGGCTCTGGAGTAAGATTTGAGCCTATGAAGTCCTTTGCAGTAAACAACATGCAACATGATTGCCTGTGGAGAGAGCTGGAGGGGCTTGTGGCACTGTAGAAAGGCCTGTGGCCCAGTAGGAGCCTGTGGTCCTGTGGAGAGAGCTGAAGGTGTTGTGGCCCTGTGGAAAGGCCTGTGATCCTGTATAGGGGTCTGTTGCCCTGTGGAGAGAGCTGGAGGGGCTCGTGCCCTATGGAAATGACTATGGCCATGTAGAAAGGCCTTTTGGCCTTGAAGAGGGGGCTTGTGCCCTGCAGACGGGCCCTGTGACTCTGTGGAGAGAGCTGTTGGGAGTTGTGGCCGTGAGGAAAGTGCATTTGGCCCTGTGGAGGTGAGGTATGGCCCTGTAAAGAGAGCTTCTTGTCCTGTGGAGAGAGCTGGAGGGTGTTGTGGCCCTGTGGAAAGGTATGTGGCCCTATGGATAGGCCCTTTAGCCTTGTGGAAAGGGCTGTGGCCCTGTGGTGAGAGCTGGAAAGAGTTGTGGGCTGTGGAAAAGCCTGTGGTCCTGTGGAGACAGCTGAAGGGGTTGAGGCCCTGTGGAAAGGCCTGTGACCCTGTATAGGGGTCTGTGGCCCCGCAGAGGGGCATGTGGCGATGTAAAGAGAGCTGGAGGGAGTTGTGGCCTGAGGAAAAGGCCATGTGGAGCGGGCTGGAGAGGCCTGTGGAAGGCTCTGGAGTAAGATTTGAGCCTATGAAGTCCTTTGCAGTAAACAACATGCAACATGATTGCATGTGGAGAGAGCTGGAGGGGCTTGTGGCACTGTGGAAAGGCCTGTGGCCCAGTAGGAGCCTGTGGTCCTGTGGAGAGAGCTGAAGGTGTTGTGGCCCTGTGGAAAGGCCTGTGACCCTGTATAGGGGTCCGTTGCCCTGTGGAGAGAGCTGGAAGGGCTCGTGCCGTATGGAAATGACTATAGCCATGTAGAAAGGCCTTTTGGCCTTGAAGAGGGCGCTTGTGCCCTGCAGACGGGCCCTGTGACTCTGTGGAGAGAGCTGTTGGGAGTTGTAGCCGTGTGGAAAGTGCATTTGGCCCTGTGGAGGTGAGCTATGGCCCTGTAAAGAGAGCTTCTTGTCCTGTGGAGAGAGCTGGAGGGTGTTGTGGCCCTGTGGAAAGGTCTGTGGCCCTATGGATAGGCCCTTTAGCCTTGTGGAAAGGGCTGTGGCCCTGTGGTGAGAGCTGGAAGGAGTTGTGGGCTGTGGAAAAGCCTGTGGTCCTGTGGAGACAGCTGAAGGGGTTGAGGCCCTGTGGAAAGGCCTGTGACCCTGTATAGGGGTCTGTGGCCCCGCAGAGGGGCATATGGCGATGTAAAGAGAGCTGGAGGGAGTTGTGGCCTGAGGAAAAGGCCATGTGGAGCGGGCTGGAGAGGCCTGTGGAAGGCTCTGGAGTAAGATTTGAGCCTATGAAGTCCTTTGCAGTAAACAACATGCAACATGATTGCCTGTGGAGAGAGCTGGAGGGGCTTGTGGCACTGTGGAAAGGCCTGTGGCCCAGTAGGAGCCTGTGGTCCTGTGGAGAGAGCTGAAGGTGTTGTGGCCCTGTGGAAAGGCCTGTGACCCTGTATAGGGGTCCGTTGCCCTGTGGAGAGAGCTGGAGGGGCTCGTGCCGTATGGAAATGACTATAGCCATGTAGAAAGGCCTTTTGGCCTTGAAGAGGGCGCTTGTGCCCTGCAGACGGGCCCTGTGACTCTGTGGAGAGAGCTGTTGGGAGTTGTAGCCGTGTGGAAAGTGCATTTGGCCCTGTGGAGGTGAGCTATGGCCCTGTAAAGAGAGCTTCTTGTCCTGTGGAGAGAGCTGGAGGGTGTTGTGGCCCTGTGGAAAGGTCTGTGGCCCTATGGATAGGCCCTTTAGCCTTGTGGAAAGGGCTGTGGCCCTGTGGTGAGAGCTGGAAGGAGTTGTGGGCTGTGGAAAAGCCTGTGGTCCTGTGGAGACAGCTGAAGGGGTTGAGGCCCTGTGGAAAGGCCTGTGACCCTGTATAGGGGTCTGTGGCCCCGCAGAGGGGCATGTGGCGATGTAAAGAGAGCTGGAGGGAGTTGTGGCCTGAGGAAAAGGCCATGTGGAGCGGGCTGGAGAGGCCTGTGGAAGGCTCTGGAGTAAGATTTGAGCCTATGAAGTCCTTTGCAGTAAACAACATGCAACATGATTGCCTGTGGAGAGAGCTGGAGGGGCTTGTGGCACTGTAGAAAGGCCTGTGGCCCAGTAGGAGCCTGTGGTCCTGTGGAGAGAGCTGAAGGTGTTGTGGCCCTGTGGAAAGGCCTGTGATCCTGTATAGGGGTCTGTTGCCCTGTGGAGAGAGCTGGAGGGGCTCGTGCCCTATGGAAATGACTATGGCCATGTAGAAAGGCCTTTTGGCCTTGAAGAGGGGGCTTGTGCCCTGCAGACGGGCCCTGTGACTCTGTGGAGAGAGCTGTTGGGAGTTGTGGCCGTGTGGAAAGTGCATTTGGCCCTGTGGAGGTGAGCTATGGCCCTGTAAAGAGAGCTTCTTGTCCTGTGGAGAGAGCTGGAGGGTGTTGTGGCCCTGTGGAAAGGTATGTGGCCCTATGGATAGGCCCTTTAGCCTTGTGGAAAGGGCTGTGGCCCTGTGGTGAGAGCTGGAAGGAGTTGTGGGCTGTGGAAAAGCCTGTGGTCCTGTGGAGACAGCTGAAGGGGTTGAGGCCCTGTGGAAAGGCCTGTGACCCTGTATAGGGGTCTGTGGCCCCGCAGAGGGGCATGTGGCGATGTAAAGAGAGCTGGAGGGAGTTGTGGCCTGAGGAAAAGGCCATGTGGAGCGGGCTGGAGAGGCCTGTGGAAGGCTCTGGAGTAAGATTTGAGCCTATGAAGTCCTTTGCAGTAAACAACATGCAACATGATTGCATGTGGAGAGAGCTGGAGGGGCTTGTGGCACTGTGGAAAGGCCTGTGGCCCAGTAGGAGCCTGTGGTCCTGTGGAGAGAGCTGAAGGTGTTGTGGCCCTGTGGAAAGGCCTGTGATCCTGTATAGGGGTCCGTTGCCCTGTGGAGAGAGCTGGAGGGGCTCGTGCCGTATGGAAATGACTATAGCCATGTAGAAAGGCCTTTTGGCCTTGAAGAGGGCGCTTGTGCCCTGCAGACGGGCCCTGTGACTCTGTGGAGAGAGCTGTTGGGAGTTGTAGCCATGTGGAAAGTGCATTTGGCCCTGTGGAGGTGAGCTATGGCCTGTAAAGAGAGCTTCTTGTCCTGTGGAGAGAGCTGGAGGGTGTTGTGGCCCTGTGGAAAGGTATGTGGCCCTATGGATAGGCCCTTTAGCCTTGTGGAAAGGGCTGTGGCCCTGTGGTGAGAGCTGGAAGGAGTTGTGGGCTGTGGAAAAGCCTGTGGTCCTGTGGAGACAGCTGAAGGGGTTGAGGCCCTGTGGAAAGGCCTGTGACCCTGTATAGGGGTCTGTGGCCCCGCAGAGGGGCATGTGGCGATGTAAAGAGAGCTGGAGGGAGTTGTGGCCTGAGGAACAGGCCATGTGGAGCGGGCTGGAGAGGCCTGTGGAAGGCTCTGGAGTAAGATTTGAGCCTATGAAGTCCTTTGCAGTAAACAACATGCAACATGATTGCCTGTGGAGAGAGCTGGAGGGGCTTGTGGCACTGTGGAAAGGCCTGTGGCCCAGTAGGAGCCTGTGGTCCTGTGGAGAGAGCTGAAGGTGTCGTGGCCCTGTGGAAAGGCCTGTGACCCTGTATAGGGGTCCGTTGCCCTGTGGAGAGAGCTGGAGGGGCTCGTGCCGTATGGAAATGACTATAGCCATGTAGAAAGGCCTTTTGGCCTTGAAGAGGGCGCTTGTGCCCTGCAGACGGGCCCTGTGACTCTGTGGAGAGAGCTGTTGGGAGTTGTAGCCGTGTGGAAAGTGCATTTGGCCCTGTGGAGGTGAGCTATGGCCCTGTAAAGAGAGCTTCTTGTCCTGTGGAGAGAGCTGGAGGGTGTTGTGGCCCTGTGGAAAGGTCTGTGGCCCTATGGATAGGCCCTTTAGCCTTGTGGAAAGGGCTGTGGCCCTGTGGTGAGAGCTGGAAGGAGTTGTGGGCTGTGGAAAAGCCTGTGGTCCTGTGGAGACAGCTGAAGGGGTTGAGGCCCTGTGGAAAGGCCTGTGACCCTGTATAGGGGTCTGTGGCCCCGCAGATGGGCATGTGGCGATGTAAAGAGAGCTGGAGGGAGTTGTGGCCTGAGGAAAAGGCCATGTGGAGCGGGCTGGAGAGGCCTGTGGAAGGCTCTGGAGTAAGATTTGAGCCTATGAAGTCCTTTGCAGTAAACAACATGCAACATGATTGCCTGTGGAGAGAGCTGGAGGGGCTTGTGGCACTGTGGAAAGGCCTGTGGCCCAGTAGGAGCCTGTGGTCCTGTGGAGAGAGCTGAAGGTGTTGTGGCCCTGTGGAAAGGCCTGTGACCCTGTATAGGGGTCCGTTGCCCTGTGGAGAGAGCTGGAGGGGCTCGTGCCGTATGGAAATGACTATAGCCATGTAGAAAGGCCTTTTGGCCTTGAAGAGGGCGCTTGTGCCCTGCAGACGGGCCCTGTGACTCTGTGGAGAGAGCTGTTGGGAGTTGTAGCCGTGTGGAAAGTGCATTTGGCCCTGTGGAGGTGAGCTATGGCCCTGTAAAGAGAGCTTCTTGTCCTGTGGAGAGAGCTGGAGGGTGTTGTGGCCCTGTGGAAAGGTATGTGGCCCTATGGATAGGCCCTTTAGCCTTGTGGAAAGGGCTGTGGCCCTGTGGTGAGAGCTGGAAGGAGTTGTGGGCTGTGGAAAAGCCTGTGGTCATGTGGAGACAGCTGAAGGGGTTGAGGCCCTGTGGAAAGGCCTGTGACCCTGTATAGGGGTCTGTGGCCCCGCAGAGGGGCATGTGGCGATGTAAAGAGAGCTGGAGGGAGTTGTGGCCTGAGGAAAAGGCCATGTGGAGCGGGCTGGAGAGGCCTGTGGAAGGCTCTGGAGTAAGATTTGAGCCTATGAAGTCCTTTGCAGTAAACAACATGCAACATGATTGCCTGTGGAGAGAGCTGGAGGGGCTTGTGGCACTGTGGAAAGGCCTGTGGCCCAGTAGGAGCCTGTGGTCCTGTGGAGAGAGCTGAAGGTGTTGTGGCCCTGTGGAAAGGCCTGTGACCCTGTATAGGGGTCCGTTGCCCTGTGGAGAGAGCTGGAGGGGCTCGTGCCGTATGGAAATGACTATAGCCATGTAGAAAGGCCTTTTGGCCTTGAAGAGGGCGCTTGTGCCCTGCAGACGGGCCCTGTGACTCTGTGGAGAGAGCTGTTGGGAGTTGTAGCCGTGTGGAAAGTGCATTTGGCCCTGTGGAGGTGAGCTATGGCCCTGTAAAGAGAGCTTCTTGTCCTGTGGAGAGAGCTGGAGGGTGTTGTGGCCCTGTGGAAAGGTATGTGGCCCTATGGATAGGCCCTTTAGCCTTGTGGAAAGGGCTGTGGCCCTGTGGTGAGAGCTGGAAGGAGTTGTGGGCTGTGGAAAAGCCTGTGGTCCTGTGGAGACAGCTGAAGGGGTTGAGGCCCTGTGGAAAGGCCTGTGACCCTGTATAGGGGTCTGTGGCCCCGCAGAGGGGCATGTGGCGATGTAAAGAGAGCTGGAGGGAGTTGTGGCCTGAGGAAAAGGCCATGTGGAGCGGGCTGGAGAGGCCTGTGGAAGGCTCTGGAGTAAGATTTGAGCCTATGAAGTCCTTTGCAGTAAACAACATGCAACATGATTGCCTGTGGAGAGAGCTGGAGGGGCTTGTGGCACTGTGGAAAGGCCTGTGGCCCAGTAGGAGCCTGTGGTCCTGTGGAGAGAGCTGAAGGTGTTGTGGCCCTGTGGAAAGGCCTGTGACCCTGTATAGGGGTCCGTTGCCCTGTGGAGAGAGCTGGAGGGGCTTGTGCCGTATGACTATAGCCATGTAGAAAGGCCTTTTGGCCTTGAAGAGGGCGCTTGTGCCCTGCAGACGGGCCCTGTGACTCTGTGGAGAGAGCTGTTGGGAGTTGTAGCCGTGTGGAAAGTGCATTTGGCCCTGTGGAGGTGAGCTATGGCCCTGTAAAGAGAGCTTCTTGTCCTGTGGAGAGAGCTGGAGGGTGTTGTGGCCCTGTGGAAAGGTCTGTGGCCCTATGGATAGGCCCTTTAGCCTTGTGGAAAGGGCTGTGGCCCTGTGGTGAGAGCTGGAAGGAGTTGTGGGCTGTGGAAAAGCCTGTGGTCCTGTGGAGACAGCTGAAGGGGTTGAGGCCCTGTGGAAAGGCCTGTGACCCTGTATAGGGGTCTGTGGCCCCGCAGAGGGGCATGTGGCGATGTAAAGAGAGCTGGAGGGAGTTGTGGCCTGAGGAAAAGGCCATGTGGAGCGGGCTGGAGAGGCCTGTGGAAGGCTCTGGAGTAAGATTTGAGCCTATGAAGTCCTTTGCAGTAAACAACATGCAACATGATTGCCTGTGGAGAGAGCTGGAGGGGCTTGTGGCACTGTGGAAAGGCCTGTGGCCCAGTAGGAGCCTGTGGTCCTGTGGAGAGAGCTGAAGGTGTTGTGGCCCTGTGGAAAGGCCTGTGACCCTGTATAGGGGTCCGTTGCCCTGTGGAGAGAGCTGGAGGGGCTCGTGCCGTATGGAAATGACTATGGCCATGTAGAAAGGCCTTTTGGCCTTGAAGAGGGCGCTTGTGCCCTGCAGACGGGCCCTGTGACTCTGTGGAGAGAGCTGTTGGGAGTTGTAGCCGTGTGGAAAGTGCATTTGGCCCTGTGGAGGTGAGCTATGGCCCTGTAAAGAGAGCTTCTTGTCCTGTGGAGAGAGCTGGAGGGTGTTGTGGCCCTGTGGAAAGGTCTGTGGCCCTATGGATAGGCCCTTTAGCCTTGTGGAAAGGGCTGTGGCCCTGTGGTGAGAGCTGGAAGGAGTTGTGGGCTGTGGAAAAGCCTGTGGTCCTGTGGAGACAGCTGAAGGGGTTGAGGCCCTGTGGAAAGGCCTGTGACCCTGTATAGGGGTCTGTGGCCCCGCAGAGGGGCATGTGGCGATGTAAAGAGAGCTGGAGGGAGTTGTGGCCTGAGGAAAAGGCCATGTGGAGCGGGCTGGAGAGGCCTGTGGAAGGCTCTGGAGTAAGATTTGAGCCTATGAAGTCCTTTGCAGTAAACAACATGCAACATGATTGCCTGTGGAGAGAGCTGGAGGGGCTTGTGGCACTGTGGAAAGGCCTGTGGCCCAGTAGGAGCCTGTGGTCCTGTGGAGAGAGCTGAAGGTGTTGTGGCCCTGTGGAAATGCCTGTGATCCTGTATAGGGGTCTGTTGCCCTGTGGAGAGAGCTGGAGGGGCTCGTGCCCTATGGAAATGACTATGGCCATGTAGAAAGGCCTTTTGGCCTTGAAGAGGGGGCTTGTGCCCTGCAGACGGGCCCTGTGACTCTGTGGAGAGAGCTGTTGGGAGTTGTGGCCGTGTGGAAAGTGCATTTGGCCCTGTGGAGGTGAGCTATGGCCCTGTAAAGAGAGCTTCTTGTCCTGTGGAGAGAGCTGGAGGGTGTTGTGGCCCTGTGGAAAGGTATGTGGCCCTATGGATAGGCCCTTTAGCCTTGTGGAAAGGGCTGTGGCCCTGTGGTGAGAGCTGGAAGGAGTTGTGGGCTGTGGAAAAGCCTGTGGTCCTGTGGAGACAGCTAAAGGGGTTGAGGCCCTGTGGAAAGGCCTGTGACCCTGTATAGGGGTCTGTGGCCACGCAGAGGGGCATGTGGCGATGTAAAGAGAGCTGGAGGGAGTTGTGGCCTGAGGAAAAGGCCATGTGGAGCGGGCTGGAGAGGCCTGTGGAAGGCTCTGGAGTAAGATTTGAGCCTATGAAGTCCTTTGCAGTAAACAACATGCAACATGATTGCCTGTGGAGAGAGCTGGAGGGGCTTGTGGCACTGTAGAAAGGCCTGTGGCCCAGTAGGAGCCTGTGGTCCTGTGGAGAGAGCTGAAGGTGTTGTGGCCCTGTGGAAAGGCCTGTGATCCTGTATAGGGGTCTGTTGCCCTGTGGAGAGAGCTGGAGGGGCTCGTGCCCTATGGAAATGACTATGGCCATGTAGAAAGGCCTTTTGGCCTTGAAGAGGGGGCTTGTGCCCTGCAGACGGGCCCTGTGACTCTGTGGAGAGAGCTGTTGGGAGTTGTGGCCGTGTGGAAAGTGCATTTGGCCCTGTGGAGGTGAGCTATGGCCCTGTAAAGAGAGCTTCTTGTCCTGTGGAGAGAGCTGGAGGGTGTTGTGGCCCTGTGGAAAGGTATGTGGCCCTATGGATAGGCCCTTTAGCCTTGTGGAAAGGGCTGTGGCCCTGTGGTGAGAGCTGGAAGGAGTTGTGGGCTGTGGAAAAGCCTGTGGTCCTGTGGAGACAGCTGAAGGGGTTGAGGCCCTGTGGAAAGGCCTGTGACCCTGTATAGGGGTCTGTGGCCCCGCAGAGGGGCATGTGGCGATGTAAAGAGAGCTGGAGGGAGTTGTGGCCTGAGGAAAAGGCCATGTGGAGCGGGCTGGAGAGGCCTGTGGAAGGCTCTGGAGTAAGATTTGAGCCTATGAAGTCCTTTGCAGTAAACAACATGCAACATGATTGCCTGTGGAGAGAGCTGGAGGGGCTTGTGGCACTATGGAAAGGCCTGTGGCCCAGTAGGAGCCTGTGGTCCTGTGGAGAGAGCTGAAGGTGTTGTGGCCCTGTGGAAAGGCCTGTGACCCTGTATAGGGGTCCGTTGCCCTGTGGAGAGAGCTGGAGGGGCTTGTGCCGTATGGAAATGACTATAGCCATGTAGAAAGGCCTTTTGGCCTTGAAGAGGGCGCTTGTGCCCTGCAGACGGGCCCTGTGACTCTGTGGAGAGAGCTGTTGGGAGTTGTAGCCGTGTGGAAAGTGCATTTGGCCCTGTGGAGGTGAGCTATGGCCCTGTAAAGAGAGCTTCTTGTCCTGTGGAGAGAGCTGGAGGGTGTTGTGGCCCTGTGGAAAGGTATGTGGCCCTATGGATAGGCCCTTTAGCCTTGTGGAAAGGGCTGTGGCCCTGTGGTGAGAGCTGGAAGGAGTTGTGGGCTGTGGAAAAGCCTGTGGTCCTGTGGAGACAGCTGAAGGGGTTGAGGCCCTGTGGAAAGGCCTGTGACCCTGTATAGGGGTCTGTGGCCCCGCAGAGGGGCATGTGGCGATGTAAAGAGAGCTGGAGGGAGTTGTGGCCTGAGGAACAGGCCATGTGGAGCAGGCTGGAGAGGCCTGTGGAAGGCTCTGGAGTAAGATTTGAGCCTATGAAGTCCTTTGCAGTAAACAACATGCAACATGATTGCCTGTGGAGAGAGCTGGAGGGGCTTGTGGCACTGTGGAAAGGCCTGTGGCCCAGTAGGAGCCTGTGGTCCTGTGGAGAGAGCTGAATGTGTTGTGGCCCTGTGGAAAGGCCTGTGACCCTGTATAGGGGTCCGTTGCCCTGTGGAGAGAGCTGGAGGGGCTCGTGCCGTATGGAAATGACTATAGCCATGTAGAAAGGCCTTTTGGCCTTGAAGAGGGCGCTTGTGCCCTGCAGACGGGCCCTGTGACTCTGTGGAGAGAGCTGTTGGGAGTTGTAGCCGTGTGGAAAGTGCATTTGGCCCTGTGGAGGTGAGCTATGGCCCTGTAAAGAGAGCTTCTTGTCCTGTGGAGAGAGCTGGAGGGTGTTGTGGCCCTGTGGAAAGGTCTGTGGCCCTATGGATAGGCCCTTTAGCCTTGTGGAAAGGGCTGTGGCCCTGTGGTGAGAGCTGGAAGGAGTTGTGGGCTGTGGAAAAGCCTGTGGTCCTGTGGAGACAGCTGAAGGGGTTGAGGCCCTGTGGAAAGGCCTGTGACCCTGTATAGGGGTCTGTGGCCCCGCAGAGGGGCATGTGGCGATGTAAAGAGAGCTGGAGGGAGTTGTGGCCTGAGGAAAAGGCCATGTGGAGCGGGCTGGAGAGGCCTGTGGAAGGCTCTGGAGTAAGATTTGAGCCTATGAAGTCCTTTGCAGTAAACAACATGCAACATGATTGCCTGTGGAGAGAGCTGGAGGGGCTTGTGGCACTGTGGAAAGGCCTGTGGCCCAGTAGGAGCCTGTGGTCCTGTGAAGAGAGCTGAAGGTGTTGTGGCCCTGTGGAAAGGCCTGTGACCCTGTATAGGGGTCTGTTGCCCTGTGGAGAGAGCTGGAGGGGCTCGTGCCGTATGGAAATGACTATAGCCATGTAGAAAGGCCTTTTGGCCTTGAAGAGGGCGCTTGTGCCCTGCAGACGGGCCCTGTGACTCTGTGGAGAGAGCTGTTGGGAGTTGTAGCCGTGTGGAAAGTGCATTTGGCCCTGTGGAGGTGAGCTATGGCCCTGTAAAGAGAGCTTCTTGTCCTGTGGAGAGAGCTGGAGGGTGTTGTGGCCCTGTGGAAAGGTCTGTGGCCCTATGGATAGGCCCTTTAGCCTTGTGGAAAGGGCTGTGGCCCTGTGGTGAGAGCTGGAAGGAGTTGTGGGCTGTGGAAAAGCCTGTGGTCCTGTGGAGACAGCTGAAGGGGTTGAGGCCCTGTGGAAAGGCCTGTGACCCTGTATAGGGGTCTGTGGCCCCGCAGAGGGGCATGTGGCGATGTAAAGACAGCTGGAGGGAGTTGTGGCCTGAGGAAAAGGCCATGTGGAGCGGGCTGGAGAGGCCTGTGGAAGGCTCTGGAGTAAGATTTGAGCCTATGAAGTCCTTTGCAGTAAACAACATGCAACATGATTGCCTGTGGAGAGAGCTGGAGGGGCTTGTGGCACTGTAGAAAGGCCTGTGGCCCAGTAGGAGCCTGTGGTCCTGTGGAGAGAGCTGAAGGTGTTGTGGCCCTGTGGAAAGGCCTGTGATCCTGTATAGGGGTCTGTTGCCCTGTGGAGAGAGCTGGAGGGGCTCGTGCCCTATGGAAATGACTATGGCCATGTAGAAAGGCCTTTTGGCCTTGAAGAGGGGGCTTGTGCCCTGCAGACGGGCCCTGTGACTCTGTGGAGAGAGCTGTTGGGAGTTGTGGCCGTGTGGAAAGTGCATTTGGCCCTGTGGAGGTGAGGTATGGCCCTGTAAAGAGAGCTTCTTGTCCTGTGGAGAGAGCTGGAGGGTGTTGTGGCCCTGTGGAAAGGTATGTGGCCCTATGGATAGGCCCTTTAGCCTTGTGGAAAGGGCTGTGGCCCTGTGGTGAGAGCTGGAAGGAGTTGTGGGCTGTGGAAAAGCCTGTGGTCCTGTGGAGACAGCTGAAGGGGTTGAGGCCCTGTGGAAAGGCCTGTGACCCTGTATAGGGGTCTGTGGCCGCGCAGAGGGGCATGTGGCGATGTAAAGAGAGCTGGAGGGAGTTGTGGCCTGAGGAAAAGGCCATGTGGAGCGGGCTGGAGAGGCCTGTGGAAGGCTCTGGAGTAAGATTTGAGCCTATGAAGTCCTTTGCAGTAAACAACATGCAACATGATTGCCTGTGGAGAGAGCTGGAGGGGCTTGTGGCACTGTGGAAAGGCCTGTGGCCCAGTAGGAGCCTGTGGTCCTGTGGAGAGAGCTGAAGGTGTTGTGGCCCTGTGGAAAGGCCTGTGATCCTGTATAGGGGTCCGTTGCCCTGTGGAGAGAGCTGGAGGGGCTCGTGCCGTATGGAAATGACTATAGCCATGTAGAAAGGCCTTTTGGCCTTGAAGAGGGCGCTTGTGCCCTGCAGACGGGCCCTGTGACTCTGTGGAGAGAGCTGTTGGGAGTTGTAGCCGTGTGGAAAGTGCATTTGGCCCTGTGGAGGTGAGCTATGGCCCTGTAAAGAGAGCTTCTTGTCCTGTGGAGAGAGCTGGAGGGTGTTGTGGCCCTGTGGAAAGGTCTGTGGCCCTATGGATAGGCCCTTTAGCCTTGTGGAAAGGGCTGTGGCCCTGTGGTGAGAGCTGGAAGGAGTTGTGGGCTGTGGAAAAGCCTGTGGTCCTGTGGAGACAGCTGAAGGGGTTGAGGCCCTGTGGAAAGGCCTGTGACCCTGTATAGGGGTCTGTGGCCCCGCAGAGGGGCATGTGGCGATGTAAAGAGAGCTGGAGGGAGTTGTGGCCTGAGGAAAAGGCCATGTGGAGCGGGCTGGAGAGGCCTGTGGAAGGCTCTGGAGTAAGATTTGAGCCTATGAAGTCCTTTGCAGTAAACAACATGCAACATGATTGCCTGTGGAGAGAGCTGGAGGGGCTTGTGGCACTGTAGAAAGGCCTGTGGCCCAGTAGGAGCCTGTGGTCCTGTGGAGAGAGCTGAAGGTGTTGTGGCCCTGTGGAAAGGCCTGTGATCCTGTATAGGGGTCTGTTGCCCTGTGGAGAGAGCTGGAGGGGCTCGTGCCCTATGGAAATGACTATGGCCATGTAGAAAGGCCTTTTGGCCTTGAAGAGGGGGCTTGTGCCCTGCAGACGGGCCCTGTGACTCTGTGGAGAGAGCTGTTGGGAGTTGTGGCCGTGTGGAAAGTGCATTTGGCCCTGTGGAGGTGAGCTATGGCCCTGTAAAGAGAGCTTCTTGTCCTGTGGAGAGAGCTGGAGGGTGTTGTGGCCCTGTGGAAAGGTATGTGGCCCTATGGATAGGCCCTTTAGCCTTGTGGAAAGGGCTGTAGCCCTGTGGTGAGAGCTGGAAGGAGTTGTGGGCTGTGGAAAAGCCTGTGGTCCTGTGGAGACAGCTGAAGGGGTTGAGGCCCTGTGGAAAGGCCTATGACCCTGTATAGGGGTCTGTGGCCTCGCAGAGGGGCATGTGGCGATGTAAAGAGAGCTGGAGGGAGTTGTGGCCTGAGGAAAAGGCCATGTGGAGCGGGCTGGAGAGGCCTGTGGAAGGCTCTGGAGTAAGATTTGAGCCTATGAAGTCCTTTGCAGTAAACAACATGCAACATGATTGCCTGTGGAGAGAGCTGGAGGGGCTTGTGGCACTGTGGAAAGGCCTGTGGCCCAGTAGGAGCCTGTGGTCCTGTGGAGAGAGCTGAAGGTGTTGTGGCCCTGTGGAAAGGCCTGTGATCCTGTATAGGGGTCCGTTGCCCTGTGGAGAGAGCTGGAGGGGCTCGTGCCGTATGGAAATGACTATAGCCATGTAGAAAGGCCTTTTGGCCTTGAAGAGGGCGCTTGTGCCCTGCAGACGGGCCCTGTGACTCTGTGGAGAGAGCTGTTGGGAGTTGTAGCCATGTGGAAAGTGCATTTGGCCCTGTGGAGGTGAGCTATGGCCCTGTAAAGAGAGCTTCTTGTCCTGTGGAGAGAGCTGGAGGGTGTTGTGGCCCTGTGGAAAGGTATGTGGCCCTATGGATAGGCCCTTTAGCCTTGTGGAAAGGGCTGTGGCCCTGTGGTGAGAGCTGGAAGGAGTTGTGGGCTGTGGAAAAGCCTGTGGTCCTGTGGAGACAGCTGAAGGGGTTGAGGCCCTGTGGAAAAGCCTGTGACCCTGTATAGGGGTCTGTGGCCCCGCAGAGGGGCATGTGGCGATGTAAAGAGAGCTGGAGGGAGTTGTGGCCTGAGGAACAGGCCATGTGGAGCGGGCTGGAGAGGCCTGTGGAAGGCTCTGGAGTAAGATTTGAGCCTATGAAGTCCTTTGCAGTAAACAACATGCAACATGATTGCCTGTGGAGAGAGCTGGAGGGGCTTGTGGCACTGTGGAAAGGCCTGTGGCCCAGTAGGAGCCTGTGGTCCTGTGGAGAGAGCTGAAGGTGTTGTGGCCCTGTGGAAAGGCCTGTGACCCTGTATAGGGGTCCGTTGCCCTGTGGAGAGAGCTGGAGGGGCTCGTGCCGTATGGAAATGACTATAGCCATGTAGAAAGGCCTTTTGGCCTTGAAGAGGGCGCTTGTGCCCTGCAGACGGGCCCTTTGACTCTGTGGAGAGAGCTGTTGGGAGTTGTAGCCGTGTGGAAAGTGCATTTGGCCCTGTGGAGGTGAGCTATGGCCCTGTAAAGAGAGCTTCTTGTCCTGTGGAGAGAGCTGGAGGGTGTTGTGGCCCTGTGGAAAGGTCTGTGGCCCTATGGATAGGCCCTTTAGCCTTGTGGAAAGGGCTGTGGCCCTGTGGTGAGAGCTGGAAGGAGTTGTGGGCTGTGGAAAAGCCTGTGGTCCTGTGGAGACAGCTGAAGGGGTTGAGGCCCTGTGGAAAGGCCTGTGACCCTGTATAGGGGTCTGTGGCCCCGCAGAGGGGCATTTGGCGATGTAAAGAGAGCTGGAGGGAGTTGTGGCCTGAGGAAAAGGCCATGTGGAGCGGGCTGGAGAGGCCTGTGGAAGGCTCTGGAGTAAGATTTGAGCCTATGAAGTCCTTTGCAGTAAACAACATGCAACATGATTGCCTGTGGAGAGAGCTGGAGGGGCTTGTGGCACTGTGGAAAGGCCTGTGGCCCAGTAGGAGCCTGTGGTCCTGTGGAGAGAGCTGAAGGTGTTGTGGCCCTGTGGAAAGGCCTGTGACCCTGTATAGGGGTCCGTTGCCCTGTGGAGAGAGCTGGAGGGGCTCGTGCCGTATGGAAATGACTATAGCCATGTAGAAAGGCCTTTTGGCCTTGAAGAGGGCGCTTGTGCCCTGCAGACGGGCCCTTTGACTCTGTGGAGAGAGCTGTTGGGAGTTGTAGCCGTGTGGAAAGTGCATTTGGCCCTGTGGAGGTGAGCTATGGCCCTGTAAAGAGAGCTTCTTGTCCTGTGGAGAGAGCTGGAGGGTTTTGTGGCCCTGTGGAAAGGTCTGTGGCCCTATGGATAGGCCCTTTAGCCTTGTGGAAAGGGCTGTGGCCCTGTGGTGAGAGCTGGAAGGAGTTGTGGGCTGTGGAAAAGCCTGTGGTTCTGTGGAGACAGCTGAAGGGGTTGAGGCCCTGTGGAAAGGCCTGTGACCCTGTATAGGGGTCTGTGGCCCCGCAGAGGGGCATGTGGCGATGTAAAGAGAGCTGGAGGGAGTTGTGGCCTGAGGAAAAGGCCATGTGGAGCGGGCTGGAGAGGCCTGTGGAAGGCTCTGGAGTAAGATTTGAGCCTATGAAGTCCTTTGCAGTAAACAACATGCAACATGATTGCCTGTGGAGAGAGCTGGAGGGGCTTGTGGCACTGTGGAAAGGCCTGTAGCCCAGTAGGAGCCTGTGGTCCTGTGGAGAGAGCTGAAGGTGTTGTGGCCCTGTGGAAAGGCCTGTGACCCTGTATAGGGGTCCGTTGCCCTGTGGAGAGAGCTGGAGGGGCTCGTGCCGTATGGAAATGACTATAGCCATGTAGAAAGGCCTTTTGGCCTTGAAGAGGGCGCTTGTGCCCTGCAGACGGGCCCTGTGACTCTGTGGAGAGAGCTGTTGGGAGTTGTAGCCGTGTGGAAAGTGCATTTGGCCCTGTGGAGGTGAGCTATGGCCCTGTAAAGAGAGCTTCTTGTCCTGTGGAGAGAGCTGGAGGGTGTTGTGGCCCTGTGGAAAGGTCTGTGGCCCTATGGATAGGCCCTTTAGCCTTGTGGAAAGGGCTGTGGCCCTGTGGTGAGAGCTGGAAGGAGTTGTGGGCTGTGGAAAAGCCTGTGGTCCTGTGGAGACAGCTGAAGGGGTTGAGGCCCTGTGGAAAGGCCTGTGACCCTGTATAGGGGTCTGTGGCCCCGCAGAGGGGCATGTGGCGATGTAAAGAGAGCTGGAGGGAGTTGTGGCCTGAGGAAAAGGCCATGTGGAGCGGGCTGGAGAGGCCTGTGGAAGGCTCTGGAGTAAGATTTGAGCCTATGAAGTCCTTTGCAGTAAACAACATGCAACATGATTGCCTGTGGAGAGAGCTGGAGGGGCTTGTGGCACTGTAGAAAGGCCTGTGGCCCAGTAGGAGCCTGTGGTCCTGTGGAGAGAGCTGAAGGTGTTGTGGCCCTGTGGAAAGGCCTGTGATCCTGTATAGGGGTCTGTTGCCCTGTGGAGAGACCTGGAGGGGCTCGTGCCCTATGGAAATGACTATGGCCATGTAGAAAGGCCTTTTGGCCTTGAAGAGGGGGCTTGTGCCCTGCAGATGGGCCCTGTGACTCTGTGGAGAGAGCTGTTGGGAGTTGTGGCCGTGTGGAAAGTGCATTTGGCCCTGTGGAGGTGAGCTATGGCCCTGTAAAGAGAGCTTCTTGTCCTGTGGAGAGAGCTGGAGGGTGTTGTGGCCATGTGGAAAGGTCTGTGGCCCTATGGATAGGCCCTTTGGCCTTGTGGAAGGGGCTGTGGCCCTGTGGTGAGAGGTGGAAGGAGTTGTGGGCTGTGGAAAAGCCTGTGGTCCTGTGGAGACAGCTGAAGGGGTTGAGGCCCTGTGGAAAGGCCTGTGACCCTGTATAGGGGTCTGTGGCCCCGCAGAGGGGCATGTAGCGATGTAAAGAGAGCTGGAGGGAGTTGTGGCCTGAGGAAAAGGCCAAATGGAGCGGGCTGGAAAGGCCTGTGGAAGGCTCTGGAGTAAGATTTGGGCCTATGAAGTCCTTTGCAGTAAACAATATGCAACATGATTGCCTGTGGAGAGAGCTGGAGGGGCTTGTGGCACTGTAGAAAGGCCTGTGGCCCAGTAGGAGCCTGTGGTCCTGTGGAGAGAGCTGAAGGTGTTGTGGCCCTGTGGAAAGGCCTGTGACCCTGTATAGGGGTCCGTTGCCCTGTGGAGAGAGCTGGAGGGGCTCGTGCCCTATGGAAATGACTATGGCCATGTAGAAAGGCCTTTTGGCCTTGAAGAGGGGGCTTGTGCCCTGCAGACGGGCCTTGTGTCTCTGTGGAGAGAGCTAAAGGGGGCTGTGTCCATGCAGAAAGTGCATGTGGAGGGGAGCTATGGCCCGGTAAAGAGAGCTTGTTGTCCTGCGGAGAAGAGTTGGAGGGGATTGTGGCCCTGTGGAAAGGCTTGTAGCCCGGCAGGAGGCAGCGGTCCTGTGGAGAGAGCTGAAGGGGTTGAGGCCCTGTGGAAAGGCATGTGACGCTGTATAGGGGTCTGTGGCCCCGCAGAGGGGCATGTGGCGATGTAAAGAGAGCTGGAGGGAGTTGTGGCCTGAGGAAAAGGCCATGTGGAGTGGGCTGGAGGGGCCTGTGGAAGGCTCTGGAGTAAGATTTGGGCCTATGAAGTCCTCTGCAGTAAACAACATGCAACATGATTGCCTGTGGAGAGAGCTGAAGGTTTTGTGGCCCTGTGGAAAGGCCTGTGACCCTGTACAGGGGTCCGTTGCCCTGTGGAGAGAGCTGGAGGTGCTTGTGCCCTAGGGGAATGACTATGGCCATGTAGAAAGGCCTTTTGGCTTTGAAGAGGGGGCTTGTGCCCTGCAGACGGGCCCTGTGACACTGTGGAGAGGGCTGTTGGGAGTTGTGGCCGTGTGGAAAGTGCATTTGGCCCTGTGGAGGTGAGCTATGGCCCTGTAAAGAGAGCTTCTTGTCCTGTGGAGAGAGCTGGAGGGTGTTGTGGCCCTGTGGAAAGGTATGTGGCCCTATGGATAGGCCCTTTAGCCTTGTGGAAGGGGCTGTGGCCCTGTGGTGAGAGGTGGAAGGAGTTGTGGGCTGTGGAAAAGCCTGTGGTCCTGTGGAGACAGCTGAAGGGGTTGAGGCCCTGTGGAAAGGCCTGTGACCCTGTATAGGGGTCTGTGGCCCCGCAGAGGGGCATGTGGCGATGTAAAGAGAGCTGGAGGGAGTTGTGGCCTGAGGAAAAGGCCATGTGGAGCGGGCTGGAGAGGCCTGTGGAAGGCTCTGGAGTAAGATTTGGGCCTATGAAGTCCTTTGCAGTAAACAACATGCAACATGATTGCCTGTGGAGAGAACTGGAGGGGCTTGTGGCACTGTGGAAAGGCCTGTGGCCCAGTAGGAGCCTGTGGTCCTGTGGAGAGAGCTGAAGGTGTTGTGGCCCTGTGGAAAGGCCTGTGACCCTGTATAGAGGTCCGTTGCCCTGTGGAGAGAGCTGGAGGGGCTTGTGCCCTATGGAAATGACTATGGCCCTGTAGAAAGGCCTTTTGGCCTTGAAGAGGGGGCTTGTGCCCTGCAGACGGGCCTTGTGTCTCTGTGGAGAGAGCAAAAGGGGGCTGTGGCCATGCAGAAAGTGCATTTGGCCCTGTGGAGGGGAGCTATGGCCCGGTAAAGAGAGCTTGTTGTCCTGTGGAGAAGAGTTGGAGGGGATTGTGGCCCTGTGGAAAGACCTGTGACCCTGTATAGGGGTCCGTTGCCCTGTGGAGAGAGCTGGAGGGGCTCGTGCCCTATGTAAATGACTATGGCCATGTAGAAAGGCCTTTTGGCCTTGAAGAGGGGGCTTGTGCCCTGCAGACGGGCCCTGTGACTCTGTGGAGAGAGCTGTTGGGAGTTGTGGCAGTGTGGAAAGTGCTTTTGGCCCTGTGGAGGTGAGCTATGGCCCTGTAAAGAGAGCTTCTTGTCCTGTGGAGAGAGCTGGAGGGTGTTGTGGCCCTGTGGAAAGGTCTGTGGCCCTATGGATACGCCCTTTAGCCCTGTGGAAGGGGCTGTGGCCCTGTGGTGAGAGCTGGAAGGAATTGTGGGCTGTGGAAAAGCCTGTGGTCCTGTGGAGACAGCTGAAGGGGTTGAGGCCCTGTGGAAAGGCCT
The DNA here is from genome assembly GCF_046119375.1 of Phyllobates terribilis. Taxonomy (NCBI): domain Eukaryota; kingdom Metazoa; phylum Chordata; class Amphibia; order Anura; family Dendrobatidae; genus Phyllobates; species Phyllobates terribilis. Next base: position 138,925 of record NW_027363299.1, on the reverse strand, counting down.
GTGACCCTGTATAGGTGTCTGTGGCCCCGCTGAGGAGCATGTGGCGATGTAAAGAGAGCTGGAGGGAGTTGTGTCCTGACGAAAAGGCCATGTGGAGCGGGCTGGAGGGGCCTTTCGAAGGCTCTGGAGTAAGATTTGGGCCTATGAAGTCCTTTGCAGTAAACAACATGCAACATGATTGCCTGTGGAGAGAGCTGGAGGGGCTTGTGGCACTGTGGAAAGGCCTGTGGCCCAGTAGGAGCCTGTGGTCATGTGGAGAGAGCTGAAGGTGTTGTGGCCCTGTGGAAAGGCCTGTGACCCTGTATAGGGGTCTGTTGCCCTGTGGAGAGAGCTGGAGGGGCTCGTGCCCTATGGAAATGACTATGGCCATGTAGAAAGGCCTTTTGGCCTTGAAGAGGGGGCTTGTGCCCTGCAGACGGGCCCTGTGACTCTGTGGAGAGAGCTGTTGGGAGTTGTGGCCGTGTGGAAAGTGCATTTGGCCCTGTGGAGGTGAGCTATGGCCCTGTAAAGAGAGCTTCTTGTCCTGTGGAGAGAGCTGGAGGGTGTTGTGGCCCTGTGGAAAGGTATGTGGCCCTATGGATAGGCCCTTTAGCCTTGTGGAAAGGGCTGTGGCCCTGTGGTGAGAGGTGGAAGGAGTTGTGGGCTGTGGAAAAGCCTGTGGTCCTGTGGAGACAGCTGAAGGGGTTGAGGCCCTGTGGAAAGGCCTGTGACCCTGTATAGGGGTCTGTGGCCCCGCAGAGGGGCATGTGGCGATGTAAAGAGAGCTGGAGGGAGTTGTGGCCTGAGGAAAAGGCCATGTGGAGCGGGCTGGAGAGGCCTGTGGAAGGCTCTGGAGTAAGATTTGAGCCTATGAAGTCCTTTGCAGTAAACAACATGCAACATGATTGCCTGTGGAGAGAGCTGGAGGGGCTTGTGGCACTGTGGAAAGGCCTGTGGCCCAGTAGGAGCCTGTGGTCCTGTGGAGAGAGCTGAAGGTGTTGTGGCCCTGTGGAAAGGCCTGTGATCCTGTATAGGGGTCCGTTGCTCTGTGGAGAGAGCTGGAGGGGCTCGTGCCCTATGGAAATGACTATGGCCATGTAGAAAGGCCTTTTGGCCTTGAAGAGGGGGCTTGTGCCCTGCAGACGGGCCCTGTGACTCTGTGGAGAGAGCTGTTGGGAGTTGTGGCCGTGTGGAAAGTGCATTTGGCCCTGTGGAGGTGAGCTATGGCCCTGTAAAGAGAGCTTCTTGTCCTGTGGAGAGAGCTGGAGGGTGTTTTGGCCCTGTGGAAAGGTCTGTGGCCCTATGGATAGGCCCTTTAGCCTTGTGGAAAGGGCTGTGGCCCTGTGGTGAGAGCTGGAAGGAGTTGTGGGCTGTGGAAAAGCCTGTGGTCCTGTGGAGACAGCTGAAGGGGTTGAGGCCCTGTGGAAAGGCCTGTGACCCTGTATAGGGGTCTGTGGCCCCGCAGAGGGGCATGTGGCGATGTAAAGCGAGCTGGAGGGAGTTGTGGCCTGAGGAAAAGGCCATGTGGAGCGGGCTGGAGAGGCCTGTGGAAGTCTCTGGAGTAAGATTTGAGCCTATGAAGTCCTTTGCAGTAAACAACATGCAACATGATTGCCTGTGGAGAGAGCTGGAGGGGCTTGTGGCACTGTGGAAAGGCCTGTGGCCCAGTAGGAGCCTGTGGTCCTGTGGAGAGAGCTGAAGGTGTTGTGGCCCTGTGGAAAGGCCTGTGATCCTGTATAGGGGTCTGTTGCCCTGTGGAGAGAGCTGGAGGGGCTCTTGCCCTATGGAAATGACTATGGCCATGTAGAAAGGCCTTTTGGCCTTGAAGAGGGGGCTTGTGCCCTGCAGACGGGCCCTGTGACTCTGTGGAGAGAGCTGTTGGGAGTTGTGGCCGTGTGGAAAGTGCATTTGGCCCTGTGGACGTGAGCTATGGCCCTGTAAAGAGAGCTTCTTGTCCTGTGGAGAGAGCTGGAGGGTGTTGTGGCCCTGTGGAAAGGTATGTGGCCCTATGGATAGGCCCTTTAGCCTTGTGGAAAGGGCTGTGGCCCTGTGGTGAGAGCTGGAAGGAGTTGTGGGCTGTGGAAAAGCCTGTGGTCCTGTGGAGACAGCTGAAGGGGTTGAGGCCCTGTGGAAAGGCCAGTGACCCTGTATAGGGGTCTGTGGCCCCGCAGAGGGGCATGTGGCGATGTAAAGAGAGCTGGAGGGAGTTGTGGCCTGAGGAAAAGGCCATGTGGAGCCGGCTGGAGGGGCCTGTGGAAGGCTCTGGAGTAAGATTTTGGCCTATGAAGTCCTTTGCAGTAAAAAACATGCAACATGATTGCCTGTGGAGAGAGCTAGAGGGGCTTGTGGCACTGTGGAAAGTCCTGTGGCTCAGTAGGAGCCTGTGGTCCTGTGGAGAGAGCTGAAGGTGTTGTGGTCACTCAATTGAGCCCTTTTAACTGATTAAAGGGGGGCGGAGGAGGCTGTGGCCCTGATGAAAGAGCTCAAAGGGGTTGTAGTCTTGTAGAAGGAGCCTGTGGTCCTGTGGAGAGAGCTGGAGGGGGTTATTGCCTTGGGGAAATGCCTATGGCCCTGCGAAAGGGACCTGTGGCCCCTTGAAAAAGGCCTTTGGCCTTGTGGAGGGGGCTGTTGCCTTGTAAAGGGAGCCTCTGTCCTTTTTGAGAGAGACAGAGGGGGTTGTGGCCTTATGGAAAGGCCTATGACACAGTGAAAGGGCCCTGTCGCCTTGTGGAGAGAGGTGAAGGCGGATGTGGCCCTGTGTATATGCCTGTAAACCTGTAGAAGGAGCCTGCGGTTCTGTGGAGAGAGCTTGAGGGGGGTTATGGCCCTATGGAAATGACTATGGCCCTGTGGAATGGACCTATGGCCCTTTGCAAAGGGCCTTTGGCCTTGTGGAGGGGGCCCTTGCCCTGTAGAAGGAGCCTGTGGCCCTCTTGAGAGAGCCAGAGGAGGTTGTGGCACTATTTAAAGGCCAGTGGCCCTGTAGAAAGGCCCCTTGGCCTTGATGAAGGGGCTTGTGCCCTGCAGACGGGCCCCATGACTCTGTGTAGAGAGCTGGAGGGGGTTGTGGCCATGTGGAAAGTGCATTTGGCCCTGTGGAGGGGAGCTATGGCCCTGTAAAGAGAGCCTGTTGTCCTGTGGAATTGGAGGGGATTGTGGCCCTGTGGAAAGGCTTGTGGCCCGACAGAAGGAGCCAGTGGTCCTGTGGAGAGAGCTGAAGGGGTTGAGGCCCTGTGGAGAGGCCTGTGACCCTGTATAGGGGTCTGTTGCCCCGCAGAGGGGCATGTGGCGATGTAAAGAGAGCTGGATGGAGTTGTGGCCTGTGGAAAAGGCCATGTGGAGCGTGCTGGAGGGGCCTGTGGAAGGCTCTGGAGTAAGATGAAGGCCTATGAAGTCCTTTGCAGTAAACATCTAAATTTTCAAGCTTCGTGTCCGATTTGCAACAGGGTTGACTCCAATGTTGCCGAACTGCAACAAAAATTGACTCTTGTTGCAAAAGTGCAACATGATTGCCTGTGGAGAGAGCTGGATGGTGCTTGTGGCACTGTGGAAAGACCTGTGGCCCGGTAGTAGCCTGTGGTCCTGTGGAGAGAGCTGAAGGTGTTGTGGCCCTGTGGAAAGGCCTGTGACCCTGTATAGGGGTCCGTTGCCCTGTGGAGAGAGCTGGAGGGGCTTGTGCCCTATGGAAATGACTATGGCCATGTAGAAAGGCCCTTTGGCCTTGAAGAGGGGGCTTGTGTCCTGCAGACGGGCCCTGTGTCTCTGTGGAGAGAGCTAAAGGGGGCTGTGGCCGTGCAGAAAGTGCATTTGGCCCTGTGGAGGGGAGTTATGGCTCTGTAAAGAGAGCTTGTTGTCCTGTGGAGAAGAGTTGGAGGGGATTGTGGCCCTGTGGAAATGCTTGTGGCCCGGCAGAAGGAGCCAGTGGTCCTGTGGAGAGAGCTGAAGGGGTTGAGGCCCTGTGGAAAGGCCTATGACCCTGTATAGGGGTCTGTGGTCCCGCAGAGGGTGCATGTGGCGATGTAAAGAGAGCTGGAGGGAGTTGTGGCCTGAGGAAAAGGCCATGTGGAGTGGGCTGGAAAGGCGTGTGGAAGGCTCTGGAGTAAGATTTGGGCCTATGAAGTCCTTTGCAGTAAACAACATGCAACATGATTGCCTGTGGAGAGAGCTGGAGGGGCTTGTGGCACCGTGGAAAGGCCTGTGGCCCAGTAGGAGCCTGTGGTCCTGTGGAGAGAGCTGAAAGTGTTGTGGCCCTGTGGAAAGGCCTGTGACCCTGTATAGGGGTCCGTTGCCCTGTGGAGAGAGCTGGAGGGGCTTGTGCCCTATGGAAATGACTATGGCCATGTAGAAAGGCCTTTTGGCCTTGAAGAGGGGGCTTGTGCCCTGCAGACGGGCCTTGTGTCTCTGTGGAGAGAGCTAAAGGGGGCTGTGGCCATGCAGAAAGTGCATTTGGCCCTGTGGAGGGGAGCTATGGCCCGGTAAAGAGAGCTTGTTGTCGTGTGGAGAAGAGTTGGAGGGGATTGTGGCCCTGGGGAAAGGCCTGTGACCCTGTATAGGGGTCCGTTGCCCTGTGGAGAGAGCTGGAGGGGCTCGTGCCCTATGGAAATGACTATGGCCATGTAGAAAGGCCTTTTGGCCTTGAAGAGGGGGCTTGTGCCCTGCAGACGGGCGTTGTGACTCTGTGGAGAGAGCTGTTGGGAGTTGTGGCCGTGTGGAAAGTGCATTTGGCCCTGTGGAGGTGAGCTATGGCCCTGTAAAGAGAGCTTCTTGTCCTGTGGAGAGAGCTGGAGGGTGTTGTGGCCCTGTGGAAAGGTATGTGGCCCTATGGATAGGCCCTTTAGCCTTGTAGAAAGGGGCTGTGGCCCTCTGGTGAGAGCTGGAAGGAGTTGTGGGCTGTGGAAAAGTCTGTGGTCCTGTGGAGAGAGCTGAAGGGGTTGAGTTCCTGTGGAAAGGCCTGTGACCCTGTATAGGGGTCTGTGGCCCCGCAGAGGGGCATGTGGCGATGTAAAGAGAGCTGGAGGGAGTTGTGGCCTGCGGAAAAGGCCATGTGGAGCGGGCTGGAGGGGCCTGTGGAAGGGTCTGAAGTAAGATTTGGGCCCATGAAGTCCTTTTGCGGTAAACTACATGAAACATGATTGCCTGTGGAGAGAGCTGGAGGGACTTGTAGCACTGTGGAAAGGCCTGTGGCCGGGCTGGAGCCTGTGGTCCTGTGGAAGAGCTGAAGGTGTTGTGGCCCTGTGGAAAGGCCTGTGACCCTGTATAGCGGTCCGTTGCCCTGTGGAGAGAGCTGGAGGGGCTCGTGCCCTATGGAAATGACTATGGCCATGTAGAAAGGCCTTTTGGCCTTGAAGAGGGGGCTTGTGCCCTGCAGACGGGCCTTGTGTCTCTGTGGAGAGAGCTAAAGGGGGCTGTGGCCGTGCAGAAAGTGCATTTGGCCCTGTGGAGGGGAGCTATGGCCCGGTAAAGAGAGCTTGTTGTCCTGTGGAGAAGAGTTGGAGGGGATTGTGGCCCTGTGGAATGGCCTGTGACCCTGTATAGGGGTCTGTGGCCCCGCAGAGGGGCATGTGGCGATGTAAAGAGAGCTGGAGGGAGTTGTGGCCTGCGGAAAAGGCCATGTGGAGCGGGCTGGAGGGGCCTGTGGAAGGCTCTGGAGTAAGATTTGGGCCTATGAAGTCCTTTGCAGTAAACAACATGCAACATGATTGCCTGTGGAGAGAGCTGGAGGGGCTTGTGGCACTGTGGAAAGGCCTGTGGCCCAGTAGGAGCCTGTGGTCCTGTGGAGAGAGCTGAAAGTGTTGTGGCCCTGTGGAAAGGCCTGTGACCCTGTATAGGGGTCCGTTGCCCTGTGGAGAGAGCTGGAGGGGCTTGTGCCCTATGGAAATGACTATGGCCATGTAGAAAGGCCTTTTGGCCTTGAAGAGGGGGCTTGTGCCCTGCAGACGGGCCTTGTGTCTCTGTGGAGAGAGCTAAAGGGGGCTGTGGCCATGCAGAAAGTGCATTTGGCCCTGTGGAGGGGAGCTATGGCCCGGTAAAGAGAGCTTGTTGTCGTGTGGAGAAGAGTTGGAGGGGATTGTGGCCCTGGGGAAAGGCCTGTGACCCTGTATAGGGGTCCGTTGCCCTGTGGAGAGAGCTGGAGGGGCTCGTGCCCTATGGAAATGACTATGGCCATGTAGAAAGGCCTTTTGGCCTTGAAGAGGGGGCTTGTGCCTTGCAGACGGGCCTTGTGACTCTGTGGAGAGAGCTGTTGGGAGTTGTGGCCGTGTGGAAAGTGCATTTGGCCCTGTGGAGGTGAGCTATGGCCCTGTAAAGAGAGCTTCTTGTCCTGTGGAGAGAGCTGGAGGGTGTTGTGGCCCTATGGATAGGCCCTTTAGACTTGTGGAAGGGGCTGTGGCCCTCTGGTGAGAGCTGGAAGGAGTTGTGGGCTGTGGAAAAGTCTGTGGTCCTGTGGAGAGAGCTGAAGGGGTTGAGGTCCTGTGGAAAGGCCTGTGACCCTGTATAGGGGTCTGTGGCCCCGCAGAGGGGCATGTGGCGATGTAAAGAGAGCTGGAGGGAGTTGTGGCCTGCGGAAAAGGCCATGTGGAGCGGGCTGGAGGGGCCTGTGGAAGGGTCTGAAGTAAGATTTGAGCCTATGAAGTCCTTTTGCGGTAAACAACATGAAATATGATTGCCTGTGGAGAGAGCTGGAGGGACTTGTAGCACTGTGGAAAGGCCTGTGGCCGGGCTGGAGCCTGTGGTCATGTGGAAGAGCTGAAGGTGTTGTGGCCCTGTAGAAAGGCCTGTGACCCTGTATAGCGGTCCGTTGCCCTGTGGAGAGAGCTGGAGGGGCTCGTGCCCTATGGAAATGACTATGGCCATGTAGAAAGGCCTTTTGGCCTTGAAGAGGGGGCTTGTGCCCTGCAGACGGGCCTTGTGTCTCTGTGGAGAGAGCTAAAGGGGGCTGTGGCCGTGCAGAAAGTGCATTTGGCCCTGTGGAGGGGAGCTATGGCCCTGTAAAGAGAGCTTGTTGTCCTGTGGAGAAGAGTTGGAGGGGATTGTGGCCCTGTGGAAAGGCTTGTAGCCCGGCAGAAGGAGGCAGTGGTCCTGTGGAGAGAGCTGAAGGGGTTGAGGCCCTGTGGAAAGGCATGTGACCCTGTATAGGGGTCTGTGGCCCCACAGAGGGGCATGTGGCGATGTAAAGAGAGCTGGAGGGAGTTGTGGCCTGAGGAAAAGGCCATGTGGAGCGGGCTGGAGGGGCCTGTGGAAGGCTCTGGAGTAAGGTTTGGGCCTATGAAGTCCTCTGCAGTAAACAACATGCAACATGATTGCCTGTGGAGAGAGCTGAAGCTGTTGTGGCCCTGTGGAAAGGACTGTGACCCTGTACAGGAGTCCGTTGCCCTGTGGAGAGAGCTGGAGGTGCTCGTGCCCTATGGGAATGACTATGGCCATGTAGAAAGGCCTTTTGGCCTTGAAGAGTGGCTTGTGCCCTGCAGACGGGCCCTGTGACTCTGTGGAGAGGGCTGTTGGGAGTTGTGGCCGTGTGGAAAGTGCATTTGGCCCTGTGGAGGTGAGCTATGGCCCTGTAAAGAGAGCTTCTTGTCCTGTGGAGAGAGCTGGAGCGTGTTGTGGCCCTGTGGAAAGGTCTGTGGCCCTATGGATAGGCCCTTTAGCCTTGTGGAAGGGGCTGTGGCCCTGTGGTGAGAGCTGGAAGGAGTTGTGGGCTGTGGAAAAGCCTGTGGTCCTGTGGAGAGAGCTGAAGGGGTTGAGGCCCTGTGGAAAGGCCAGTGACCCTGTATAGGGGTCTGTGGCCCCGCAGAGGGGCATGTGGTGATGTAAAGAGAGCTGGAGGGAGTTGTGGCCTGAGGAAAAGGCCATGTGGAGCCGGCTGGAGGGGCCTGTGGAAGGCTCTGGAGTAAGATTTTGGCCTATGAAGTCCTTTGCAGTAAAAAACATGCAACATGATTGCCTGTGGAGAGAGCTAGAGGGGCTTGTGGCACTGTGGAAAGTCCTGTGGCTCAGTAGGAGCCTGTGGTCCTGTGGAGAGAGCTGAAGGTGTTGTGGTCACTCAATTGAGCCCTTTTAACTGATTAAAGGGGGGCGGAGGAGGCTGTGGCCCTGATGAAAGAGCTCAAAGGGGTTGTAGTCTTGTAGAAGGAGCCTGTGGTCCTGTGGAGAGAGCTGGAGGGGGTTATTGCCTTGGGGAAATGCCTATGGCCCTGCGAAAGGGACCTGTGGCCCTTTGAAAAAGGCCTTTGGCCTTGTGGAGGGGGCTGTTGCCTTGTAAAGGGAGCCTCTGTCCTTTTTGAGAGAGACAGAGGGGGTTGTGGCCTTATGGAAAGGCCTATGACACAGTGAAAGGGCCCTGTCGCCTTGTGGAGAGAGGTGAAGGCGGATGTGGCCCTGTGTATATGCCTGTAAACCTGTAGAAGGAGCCTGCGGTTCTGTGGAGAGAGCTTGAGGGGGGTTATGGCCCTATGGAAATGACTATGGCCCTGTGGAATGGACCTATGGCCCTTTGCAAAGGGCCTTTGGCCTTGTGGAGGGGGCCCTTGCCCTGTAGAAGGAGCCTGTGGCCCTCTTGAGAGAGCCAGAGGAGGTTGTGGCACTATTTAAAGGCCAGTGGCCCTGTAGAAAGGCCCCTTGGCCTTGATGAAGGGGCTTGTGCCCTGCAGACGGGCCCCATGACTCTGTGTAGAGAGCTGGAGGGGGTTGTGGCCATGTGGAAAGTGCATTTGGCCCTGTGGAGGGGAGCTATGGCCCTGTAAAGAGAGCCTGTTGTCCTGTGGAATTGGAGGGGATTGTGGCCCTGTGGAAAGGCTTGTGGCCCGGCAGAAGGAGCCAGTGGTCCTGTGGAGAGAGCTGAAGGGGTTGAGGCCCTGTGGAGAGGCCTGTGACCCTGTATAGGGGTCTGTTGCCCCGCAGAGGGGCATGTGGCGATGTAAAGAGAGCTGGATGGAGTTGTGGCCTGTGGAAAAGGCCATGTAGAGCGTGCTGGAGGGGCCTGTGGAAGGCTCTGGAGTAAGATGAAGGCCTATGAAGTCCTTTGCAGTAAACATCTAAATTTTCAAGCTTCGTGTCCGATTTGCAACAGGGTTGACTCCAATGTTGCCGAACTGCAACAAAAATTGACTCTTGTTGCAAAAGTGCAACATGATTGCCTGTGGAGAGAGCTGGATGGTGCTTGTGGCACTGTGGAAAGACCTGTGGCCCGGTAGTAGCCTGTGGTCCTGTGGAGAGAGCTGAAGGTGTTGTGGCCCTGTGGAAGGCCTGTGACCCTGTATAGGGGTCCGTTGCCCTGTGGAGAGAGCTGGAGGGGCTTGTGCCCTATGGAAATGACTATGGCCATGTAGAAAGGCCCTTTGGCCTTGAAGAGGGGACTTGTGTCCTGCAGACGGGCCCTGTGTCTCTGTGGAGAGAGCTAAAGGGGGCTGTGGCCGTGCAGAAAGTGCATTTGGCCCTGTGGAGGGGAGTTATGGCTCTGTAAAGAGAGCTTGTTGTCCTGTGGAGAAGAGTTGGAGGGGATTGTGGCCCTGTGGAAATGCTTGTGGCCCGGCAGAAGGAGCCAGTGGTCCTGTGGAGAGAGCTGAAGGGGTTGAGGCCCTGTGGAAAGGCCTGTGACCCTGTATAGGGGTCTGTGGCCCCGCAGAGGGTGCATGTGGCGATGTAAAGAGAGCTGGAGGGAGTTGTGGCCTGAGGAAAAGGCCATGTGGAGTGGGCTGGAAAGGCGTGTGGAAGGCTCTGGAGTAAGATTTGGGCCTATGAAGTCCTTTGCAGTAAACAACATGCAACATGATTGCCTGTGGAGAGAGCTGGAGGGGCTTGTGGCACCGTGGAAAGGCCTGTGGCCCAGTAGGAGCCTGTGGTCCTGTGGAGAGAACTGAAAGTGTTGTGGCCCTGTGGAAAGGCCTGTGACCCTGTATAGGGGTCCGTTGCCCTGTGGAGAGAGCTGGAGGGGCTTGTGCCCTATGGAAATGACTATGGCCATGTAGAAAGGCCTTTTGGCCTTGAAGAGGGGGCTTGTGCCCTGCAGACGGGCCTTGTGTCTCTGTGGAGAGAGCTAAAGGGGGCTGTGGCCATGCAGAAAGTGCATTTGGCCCTGTGGAGGGGAGCTATGGCCCGGTAAAGAGAGCTTGTTGTCGTGTGGAGAAGAGTTGGAGGGGATTGTGGCCCTGGGGAAAGGCCTGTGACCCTGTATAGGGGTCCGTTGCCCTGTGGAGAGAGCTGGAGGGGCTCGTGCCCTATGGAAATGACTATGGCCATGTAGAAAGGCCTTTTGGCCTTGAAGAGGGGGCTTGTGCCCTGCAGACGGGCCTTGTGACTCTGTGGAGAGAGCTGTTGGGAGTTGTGGCCGTGTGGAAAGTGCATTTGGCCCTGTGGAGGTGAGCTATGGCCCTGTAAAGAGAGCTTCTTTTCCTGTGGAGAGAGCTGGAGGGTGTTGTGGCCCTGTGGAAATGTCTGTGGCCCTATGGATAGGCCCTTTAGCCTTGTGGAAGGGGCTGTGGCCCTCTGGTGAGAGCTGGAAGGAGTTGTGGGCTGTGGAAAAGTCTGTGGTCCTGTGGAGAGAGCTGAAGGGATTGAGTTCCTGTGGAAAGGCCTGTGACCCTGTATAGGGGTCTGTGGCCCCGCAGAGGGGCATGTGGCGATGTAAAGAGAGCTGGACGGAGTTGTGGCCTGCGGAAAAGGCCATGTGGAGCGGGCTGGAGGGGCCTGTGGAAGGGTCTGAAGTAAGATTTGGGCCTATGAAGTCCTTTTGCGGTAAACAACATGAAACATGATTGCCTGTGGAGAGCGCTGGAGGGACTTGTGGCACTGTGGAAAGGCCTGTGGCCGGGCTGGAGCCTGTGGTCCTGTGGAAGAGCTGAAGGTGTTGTGGCCCTGTGGAAAGGCCTGTGACCCTGTATAGCGGTCCGTTGCCCTGTGGAGAGAGCTGGAGGGGCTCGTGCCCTATGGAAATGACTATGGCCATGTAGAAAGGCCTTTTGGCCTTGAAGAGGGGGCTTGTGCCCTGCAGACGGGCCTTGTGTCTCTGTGGAGAGAGCTAAAGGGGGCTGTGGCCATGCAGAAAGTGCATTTGGCCCTGTGGAGGGGAGCTATGGCCCTGTAAAGAGAGCTTGTTGTCCTGTGGAGAAGAGTTGGAGGGGATTGTGTCCCTGTGGAAAGGCTTGTAGCCCGGCAGAAGGCGGCAGTGGTCCTGTGGAGAGAGCTGAAGGGGTTGAGGCCCTGTGGAAAGGCATGTGACCCTGTATAGGGGTCTGTGGCCCCGCAGAGGGGCATGTGGCGATGTAAAGAGAGCTGTAGGGAGTTGTGGCCTGAGGAAAAGGCCATGTGGAGTGGGCTGGAGGGGCCTGTGGAAGGCTCTGGAGTAAGGTTTGGGCCTATGAAGTCCTCTGCAGTAAACAACATGCAACATGATTGCCTGTGGAGAGAGCTGAAGCTGTTGTGGCCCTGTGGAAAGGACTGTGACCCTGTACAGGGGTCCGTTGCCCTGTGGAGAGAGCTGGAGGTGCTCGTGCCCTATGGGAATGACTATGGCCATGTAGAAAGGCCTTTTGGCCTTGAAGAGGGGCTTGTGCCCTGCAGACGGGCCCTGTGACTCTGTGGAGAGGGCTGTTGGGAGTTGTGGCCGTGTGGAAAGTGCATTTGGCCCTGTGGAGGTGAGCTATGGCCCTGTAAAGAGAGCTTCTTGTCCTGTGGAGAGAGCTGGAGCGTGTTGTGGCCCTGTGGAAAGGTCTGTGGCCCTATGGATAGGCCCTTTAGCCTTGTGGAAGGGGCTGTGGCCCTGTGGTGAGAGCTGGAAGGAGTTGTGGGCTGTGGAAAAGCCTGTGGTCCTGTGGAGAGAGCTGAAGGGGTTGAGGCCCTGTGGAAAGGCCAGTGACCCTGTATAGGGGTCTGTGGCCCCGCAGAGGGGCATGTGGCGATGTAAAGAGAGCTGGAGGGAGTTGTGGCCTGAGGAAAAGGCCATGTGGAGACGGCTGGAGGGGCCTGTGGAAGGCTCTGGAGTAAGATTTGGGCCTATGAAGTCCTTTGCAGTAAAAAACATGCAACATGATTGCCTGTGGAGAGAGCTAGAGGGGCTTGTGGCACTGTGGAAAGTCCTGTGGCTCAGTAGGAGCCTGTGGTCCTGTGGAGAGAGCTGAAGGTGTTGTGGTCACTCAATTGAGCCCTTTTAACTGATTAAAGGGGGGCGGAGGAGGCTGTGGCCCTGATGAAAGAGCTCAAAGGGGTTGTAGTCTTGTAGAAGGAGCCTGTGGTCCTGTGGAGAGAGCTGGAGGGGGTTATTGCCTTGGGGAAATGCCTATGGCCCTGCGAAAGGGACCTGTGGCCCTTTGAAAAAGGCCTTTGGCCTTGTGGAGGGGGCTGTTGCCTTGTAAAGGGAGCCTCTGTCCTTTTTGAGAGAGACAGAGGGGGTTGTGGCCTTATGGAAAGGCCTATGACACAGTGAAAGGGCCCTGTCGCCTTGTGGAGAGAGGTGAAGGCGGATGTGGCCCTGTGTATATGCCTGTAAACCTGTAGAAGGAGCCTGCGGTTCTGTGGAGAGAGCTTGAGGGGGGTTATGGCCCTATGGAAATGACTATGGCCCTGTGGAATGGACCTATGGCCCTTTGCAAAGGGCCTTTGGCCTTGTGGAGGGGGCCCTTGCCCTGTAGAAGGAGCCTGTGGCCCTCTTGAGAGAGCCAGAGGAGGTTGTGGCACTATTTAAAGGCCAGTGGCCCTGTAGAAAGGCCCCTTGGCCTTGATGAAGGGGCTTGTGCCCTGCAGACGGGCCCCATGACTCTGTGTAGAGAGCTGGAGGGGGTTGTGGCAATGTGGAAAGTGCATTTGGCCCTGTGGAGGGGAGCTATGGCCCTGTAAAGAGAGCCTGTTGTCCTGTGGAATTGGAGGGGATTGTGGCCCTGTGGAAAGGCTTGTGGCCCGGCAGAAGGAGCCAGTGGTCCTGTGGAGAGAGCTGAAGGGGTTGAGGCCCTGTGGAGAGGCCTGTGACCCTGTATAGGGGTCTGTTGCCCCGCAGAGGGGCATGTGGCGATATAAAGAGAGCTGGATGGAGTTGTGGCCTGTGGAAAAGGCCATGTGGAGCGTGCTGGAGGGGCCTGTGGAAGGCTCTGGAGTAAGATGGGGGCCTATGAAGTCCTTTGCAGTAAACATCTAAATTTTCAAGCTTCGTGTCCGATTTGCAACAGGGTTGACTCCAATGTTGCCGAACTGCAACAAAAATTGACTCTTGTTGCAAAAGTGCAACATGATTGCCTGTGGAGAGAGCTGGATGGTGCTTGTGGCACTGTGGAAAGACCTGTGGCCCGGTAGTAGCCTGTGGTCCTGTGGAGAGAGCTGAAGGTGTTGTGGCCCTGTGGAAAGGCCTGTGACCCTGTATAGGGGTCCGTTGCCCTGTGGAGAGAGCTGGAGGGGCTTGTGCCCTATGGAAATGACTATGGCCATGTAGAAAGGCCCTTTGGCCTTGAAGATGGGGCTTGTGTCCTGCAGATGGGCCCTGTGTCTCTGTGGAGAGAGCTAAAGGGGGCTGTGGCCGTGCAGAAAGTGCATTTGGCCCTGTGGAGGGGAGCTATGGCCCTGTAAAGAGAGCTTGTTGTCCTGTGGAGAAGAGTTCGAGGGGATTGTGGCCCTGTGGAAATGCTTGTGGCCCGGCAGAAGGAGCCAGTGGTCCTGTGGAGAGAGCTGAAGGGGTTGAGGCCCTGTGGAAAGGCCTGTGACCCTGTATAGGGGTCTGTGGCCCCGCAGAGGGGCATGTGGCGATGTAAAGAGAGCTGGAGGGAGTTGTGGCCTGCGGAAAAGGCCATGTGGAGCGGGCTGGAGGGGCCTGTGGAAGGGTCTGAAGTAAGATTTGGGCCTATGAAGTCCTTTTTTCGGTAAACAACATGCAACATGATTGCCTGTGGAGAGAGCTAGAGGGACTTGTAGCACTGTGTAAAAGCCTGTGGCCGGGTAGGAGCCTGTGGTCCTGTGGAGAGAGCTGAAGGTGTTGTGGCCCTGTGGAAAGGCCTGTGACCCTGTATAGCGGTCCGTTGCCCTGTGGAGAGAGCTGGAGGGGCTCGTGCCCTATGGAAATGACTATGGCCATGCAGAAAGGCCTTTTGGCTTTGAAGAGGGGGCTTGTGCCCTGCAGACGGGCCCTGTGACTCTGTGGAGAGGGCTGTTGGGAGTTGTGGCCGTGTGGAAAGTGCATTTGGCCCTGTGGAGGTGAGCTATGGCCCTGTAAAGAGAGCTTCTTGTCCTGTGGAGAGAGCTGGAGGGTGTTGTGGCCATGTGGAAAGGTCTGTGGCCCTATGGATAGGCCCTTTGGCCTTGTGGAAGGGGCTGTGGCCCTGTGGTGGGAGGTGGAAGGAGTTGTGGGCTGTGGAAAAGCCTGTGGTCCTGTGGAGACAGCTGAAGGGGTTGAGGCCCTGTGGAAAGGCCTGTGACCCTGTATAGGGGTCTGTGGCCCCGCAGAGGGGCATGTAGCGATGTAAAGAGAGCTGGAGGGAGTTGTGGCCTGAGGAAAAGGCCATGTGGAGCGGGCTGGAAAGGCCTGTGGAAGGCTCTGGAGTAAGATTTGGGCCTATGAAGTCCTTTGCAGTAAACAATATGCAACATGATTGCCTGTGGAGAGAGCTGGAGGGGCTTGTGGCACTGTAGAAAGGCCTGTGGCCCAGTAGGAGCCTGTGGTCCTGTGGAGAGAGCTGAAGGTGTTGTGGCCCTGTGGAAAGGCCTGTGACCCTGTATAGGGGTCCGTTGCCCTGTGGAGAGAGCTGGAGGGGCTCGTGCCCTATGGAAATAACTATGGCCATGTAGAAAGGCCTTTTGGCCTTGAAGAGGGGGCTTGTGCCCTGCAGACGGGCCTTGTGTCTCTGTGGAGAGAGCTAAAGGGGGCTGTGTCCATGCAGAAAGTGCATGTGGAGGGGAGCTATGGCCCGGTAAAGAGAGCTTGTTGTCCTGCGGAGAAGAGTTGGAGGGGATTGTGGCCCTGTGGAAAGGCTTGTAGCCCGGCAGAAGGAGGCAGCGGTCCTGTGGAGAGAGCTGAAGGGGTTGAGGCCCTGTGAAAGGCATGTGACGCTGTATAGGGGTCTGTGGCCCCGCAGAGGGGCATGTGGCGATGTAAAGAGAGCTGGAGGGAGTTGTGGCCTGAGGAAAAGGCCATGTGGAGTGGGCTGGAGGGGCCTGTGGAAGGCTCTGGAGTAAGATTTGGGCCTATGAAGTCCTCTGCAGTAAACAACATGCAACATGATTGCCTGTGGAGAGAGCTGAAGGTTTTGTGGCCCTGTGGAAAGGCCTGTGACCCTGTACAGGGGTCCGTTGCCCTGTGGAGAGAGCTGGAGGTGCTTGTGCCCTATGGGAATGACTATGGCCATGTAGAAAGGCCTTTTGGCTTTGAAGAGGGGGCTTGTGCCCTGCAGACGGGCCCTGTGACACTGTGGAGAGGGCTGTTGGGAGTTGTGGCCGTGTGGAAAGTGCATTTGGCCCTGTGGAGGTGAGCTATGGCCCTGTAAAGAGAGCTTCTTGTCCTGTGGAGAGAGCTGGAGGGTGTTGTGGCCCTGTGGAAAGGCCTGTGACCCTGTATAGGGGTCTGTGGCCCCGCAGAGGGGCATGTGGCGATGTAAAGTGAGCTGGAGGGAGTTGTGGCCTGAGGAAAAGGCCATGTGGAGCGGGCTGGAGAGGCCTGTGGAAGGCTCTGGAGTAAGATTTGGGCCTATGAAGTCCTTTGCAGTAAACAACATGCAACATGATTGCCTGTGGAGAGAACTGGAGGGGCTTGTGGCACTGTGGAAAGGCCTGTGGCCCAGTAGGAGCCTGTGGTCCTGTGGAGAGAGCTGAAGGTGTTGTGGCCCTGTGGAAAGGCCTGTGACCCTGTATAGAGGTCCGTTGCCCTGTGGAGAGAGCTGGAGGGGCTTGTGCCCTATGGAAATGACTATGGCCCTGTAGAAAGGCCTTTTGGCCTTGAAGAGGGGGCTTGTGCCCTGCAGACGGGCCTTGTGTCTCTGTGGAGAGAGCTAAAGGGGGCTGTGGCCATGCAGAAAGTGCATTTGGCCCTGTGGAGGGGAGCTATGGCCCGGTAAAGAGAGCTTGTTGTCCTGTGGAGAAGAGTTGGAGGGGATTGTGGCCCTGTGGAAAGACCTGTGACCCTGTATAGGGGTCCGTTGCCCTGTGGAGAGAGCTGGAGGGGCTCGTGCCCTATGGAAATGACTATGGCCATGTAGAAAGGCCTTTTGGCCTTGAAGAGGGGGCTTGTGCCCTGCAGACGGGCCCTGTGACTCTGTGGAGAGAGCTGTTGGGAGTTGTGGCCGTGTGGAAGTGCTTTTGGCCCTGTGGAGGTGAGCTATGGCCCTGTAAAGAGAGCTTATTGTCCTGTGGAGAGAGCTGGAGGGTGTTGTGGCCCTGTGGAAAGGTCTGTGGCCCTATGGATACGCCCTTTAGCCCTGTGGAAGGGGCTGTGGCCCTGTGGTGAGAGCTGGAAGGAGTTGTGGGCTGTGGAAAAGCCTGTGGTCCTGTGGAGACAGCTGAAGGGGTTGAGGCCCTGTGGAAAGGCCTGTGACCCTGTATAGGTGTCTGTGGCCCCGCTGAGGAGCATGTGGCGATGTAAAGAGAGCTGGAGGGAGTTGTGTCCTGACGAAAAGGCCATGTGGAGCGGGCTGGAGGGGCCTTTCGAAGGCTCTGGAGTAAGATTTGGGCCTATGAAGTCCTTTGCAGTAAACAACATGCAACATGATTGCCTGTGGAGAGAGCTGGAGGGGCTTGTGGCACTGTGGAAAGGCCTGTGGCCCAGTAGGAGCCTGTGGTCATGTGGAGAGAGCTGAAGGTGTTGTGGCCCTGTGGAAAGGCCTGTGACCCTGTATAGGGGTCCGTTGCCCTGTGGAGAGAGCTGGAGGGGCTCGTGCCCTATGGAAATGACTATGGCCATGTAGAAAGGCCTTTTGGCCTTGAAGAGGGGGCTTGTGCTCTGCAGACGGGCCTTGTGTCTCTGTGGAGAGAGCTAAATGGGGCTGTGTCCATGCAGAAAGTGCATTTGGCCCTGTGGAGGGGAGCTATGGCCTTGTAATGAGAGCTTGTTGTCCTGTGGAGAAGAGTTGGAGGGGATTGTGGCCCTGTGGAAATGCTTGTGGCCCGGCAGAAGGAGCCTATGGTACTGTGGAGAGAATTGAAGGGGTTGTTTGCCCGCAGAGGGGCATGTAGTGATGTAAAGAGAGCTGGAGGGAGTTTTGCTCTGCTAAAAAATGCCATGTGGAGTGGGCTGGAGAGGCCTGTGGAAGGCTCTGGAGTAAGATTGGGGCCTATGAAGTCTTTTGCAGTAAACAACATGCAACATGATTGCCTGTGGAAAGAGCTGGAGGGGCTTGTGGCACTGTGGAAAGGCCTGTGACCCTGTATAGTGGTCTGTTGCCCTGTGGAGAGAGCTGGAGGGGCTTGTGGCCCTGAGGAAAGGGCCTATGGCCCTGTGGAGAGAGCTGAAGGTGGGTGCGGCCCTGTGGAAAGGTCTGTGACCCTGAAGAGGGATCTGTGGCCCTTCAAATGGGCCTGTTGCCCTGTGGAGAGAGCTGGAGTGGGTTATGGCCCTGTGGAAATGCCTATGGCACTGCGGAAAGGGACCTCTGGCCCTTTGCAAAGGGTCATTGGCCTTGTGGAGTGGGCTATTGCCCTGTTGACGGGCCTGTGGCCCTGTGTGATTGTTGATAGCCTGACAAATCATCCAATAAAAACTTGCATATTTTTCAAGGATCCTGTAGCTTAAAGATGTTTCCTGACAATTCACTTTAATGTTCAGGAAGCATCCTACAGGAACAAGATTCTTAAAAAATACACAAGTGTTAAACACTGTGTAGCTTTGTGGTTACTTACCAATTAATCTTCTCTGCTGCAACTTGAGTAGTGCTTCTTACCTTTGACCTACAGGAAGAGGTGTGCATGAGAGAGAGTCATTGAGAGGCACATAGAGGCAAAGAGGGGAGCAAAGGGGCAAAGGTAGGCACATAGAGGGATGCAAAAGGTAAATAGAAGCACAGGGAGGGACAGAGAGGCACAGAGACCGATAGAGAGCCACAGATGGGCAAAGACAGAGATTCAGAGGCTCGTGAAGGCACAGAGACAAAAAAAGGCACTTTGGATGGAAAGAAAGCACCAGAGAGAGAGCATGCGAGAGAGTGGTGCAATGGGGAGAGATCAAAAGTGAGCGCCAGTGATGCACTGGAGACTGAGAGAGCACAAAAGAGAGCACTGCACTATAAAGACAGAGGAGTGCCAGAGAGCGGTGCAGTAGGGAGAAAGAGAACACATCAGAGAGTGGTGCACTGGAAAGAGAGTGAAAGAGCACCAGAGAGCATTGCACTGGAGAGAGAGAAAGAGAGAGAGACAGAAAGCAGTGTGCCAGTGTAAAAGGGCACCAGAGAGTGATGCACTGACTGGACAAATGGTCATTTTTATAGGCAGTTCTACATGTCGGGTTGCTGGACAGCTGGGGGTCATGCTTACCGTTGTTAGGGATGGTAATATATTCTGCTTCCCTAGGCCTGATTTCAAGGGACTGCACTGCTCTGACTGGCAGGAGCACTTTTATGGCTACCTGACCTTTAAATTATTATGGATTCTAGTAATACTGACAAAGCATTAGACTAAACGGCTCAGAAACCTGACGGTAGTAAATGATTGTGCCATTTGAACAGTTGTCAGAATTGTTTCATCATAGCCATAGGACTTCCACTTTATATTTATCTTTAAAATAGTTATTAAAAGGACTCTGTCACCAGGTTTTTGACATCCCATCGGACAGCAGCATAATGTAGAGATAGAAATCCTGATCCAGCAATGTTTCACTTACTGAGCTCCTTGCTGTCATTTTGATAAAATTACTGTTTTCTCTGTTGCAGATTTGGCAGCTCCCAAGTATGACTGGACTACTGGAGTAGTGCTCTAATGATAATCTCCAGATGATTTAACAGTGTTTTAATGCAAACTACACTGAGCAGCCTAGTAAGTGATATATCACTGGAATAAAGATGTCTGTGTCCACATTATGGTGCGCTCAGATGAGATGGCTAAAACCTGGTGACAGAATCCCTTTAACACTAATACAAACAGTACAAATGTTTATAATAAAGAAAATCTTCTCCCATTGCTTCGAGGGCCCCGTTCACCTGGAATTGTAGAACAACCTAGAATAGAAAAGAAACAAATAAAACATGAATTCAGAAACTTTAACAAGACCGGAACTTTAGTCTCCGAAACGCCTCATTCTTTCTTGGGAGCTGATCACTGCCGTCTTCTTAATCTCTTTAAAGGAAAGAAGGGGAATACATATGTTAAAACCGAAATGTTTATTGTTCAAGGACAATGTGAATGAGTATATTGACCAATTACCCTGGGTGTTTCCTTTTCCTCAACTGCATCCCTGTCTTCATGGACCTTGTTGTGACCCTAGGTTCGATTGGTGCTCTCCGCCTGATATAAATAATAACATTACATTTTCTGGGCACTTAGAGTGGTATAAGGATATCTTCTATCAATCCTAAAAGTTTAGGCATCGAGGTTTGTTCTGCGATGGAGATATCATCAATAAACGCCTGTAATATACCCTTCCGCATACTGTCTACAAGTGGCCGCTACTGAGAGCACTTTGCCTGGGTATAGGTGCTGAGGATGCTCAGAAGAACAAGTCATTGTCCATAACATCACAAGCTATGTACAGTTTGCCAACTCCTACTAGCTTGCTTGATTTAATAATATACCCACCTTTGAGTCTTAGTATTTAAATTTGACACACCGAGGTCCTCTGTTTCACCCTGGGCACTGTAGTCTTCAGCTTGCTGGACCATTTGCTCCTCTTCTCCATTGCTCTCTTCTGCTTCTCTTTAGGGGAGATAGAAAACAGAATATTACATTTTATCAACAATTTGGTGAAATAGATCATAACTGCTTTGCAATAAATTACCTTGAGCTGCTGGGTTGAGGTTGATTTTCCGATGATTTCCCTGCTGCCAAGACCAGTGTGTATGCTTGGCAGAGGTCTCCTAACGTTTTTTCTCTGTAATTCCTCTCTGCTGTCATGTTGGAATGACTGAGATATTTGGAGAAAAGATACCTCTGTGTCTCTGTTAAATGTGACACGGTCCATGTTTCACAAGTTTTTCTTGCCACCTGACTAGAGATGGATTTAAGTTTGTACCTAGATAGCAATAGAGTAGATCATAAATACATGGCACAACATCTAATATGTAGGATTTTTAACTTTTAAGACTTACTTCTTCTGGTAGCGATGAAGGTCGGTGGATACATTATATATCTGTCTTCCTGTAGTCGATAAGAAGAATTTATCTGGACTGTCTTTTTTGGCCAGCACCCGTCTCACTTTTTTAAAGTAGATGTTAAACCACTGTAAATAAACAAAACAAAAAACAGTAAACCACTTAATAAAAATTGAGTTGGGCCCTTCAATATTAAGATAAGAAAATTTGAAATAGACTAAATTAATTACTGGAGTCAATGACCGCACCAACGTGAGGGAGGGATGTGCCTAACCAGGAGAGCGAAACCTACAGACTAAAAGGGCAGTATCTCTCCTCCGCCTCAGTTGGATTTCAGAGCATGATAGGAACCACACAATCTAAATATATAGAAAAGTCACCTCACACCAAACATATGTCAGACTATAAATTGCCCACCATTCATTTAAAGTGCAGAACATCTGTGATAAGGGAGAGCATATCTGTTCCTACTGATAATGCATTCTGGATGCTGCTGCAACAAGCATTATTGTTAAGAAAATGCACTATTCTGGACACCGATACTATGGTTTAGCATCCTGGATACTGTAGGGAAATAAGGGAAAGACTCCCAACACACCTGCATGAGGATGTAGCACCAAGTTGTCCTGTAAAATCTGGTTAAAGGGAGGATCTACTAAAAGGGACAGAATGCCACTAATCCTACGGGTTGAAGTCATGACAACTAACAGATCCCTCTCTAATGTGGGTGCCATCGTAGTGACAGGAACATCTTACCTTTTCTTCTTCTTCAGTAAGCACAAAACAGGCTACTTGGTGGGCAGCAGTCTTATGGGATTTAACTCCGACAATTATTAGCTGTTCATTTTGATAGATGTGACGCATCCTCTCTGTCCACTCAGAAACCTGTGAGTCAAGACATGGGAAAGTTAGATAGACATGTGGCTTTAAATCAGGATAATGAGTAGGTTGTTACTTACCGTCATGTTTCTGACAACTCCTGGTCTTTGTAAGTGTTTTAGTATGATTAAGGCCTCAAGGTAATAGAGAATCTCCAACTGATGCACTTCATTTCGGGATCCTCCTTGGACATCCTCGATGGCTTGCAGGAAAGCTGGTTTTGCAACGGTCAGGATCTCCTGGCATTGCTGAGGTGTTTTGTCCAATTTATGCAACTCCAGGTACTTAAGAGAAAGATTAATAAATGTGACTGATAGGTGAGGCCTATTTTTAAGTCATGTATGAAAAATCCTGGCGGGAGAGAGAAAAGAGAAAAAATAATAATTGTGCATACATCTGAAAGGATAAAAATTAGCTGACATACCTTTTGCTGACAACTTCTTTTGCAACTCCCTTGGAAAATTTCTTCTGAATATCCGCAGTCACATACTGGAAATACTTCATTGCCTTGAAGAGTTTTTCATTTTTATCGCGTAAATTGGTTGCAAATAGTTGATAATGTACAAATTTCCGGACATTCTTAATGTAGTTGGTGACAGTTTGGTTGCACAGACCGAGATCTTGAAGGTTTTTGAAAAATAAATGGGCGTTTTCAATCTTTGTCGCAAAGTTGAGGCTCACACGGCGTTTGTTCATAAAGTATAAAAACCTTGACACATTTTCAACAATTTGTTTGTATCTTTCCAGCTTGCAATGGTTCTGCAAATAAGAGGAAAAACCTTTTAATATTGGATGAGACAGAGAATGGTGATCATAATAACCTGCATCTTTCATTTTGATCCTCTTGTCAACAGTCCATTTCTGGCTTGTCATCCTACAAATTTGGAAGAAAGAACAACAGGTCAGAGTAGAAACAAATTAGAACTTTGAGAAAAATACTGTGTAAGCATATACAGCATATATATAGTGACGTCCTGCCAATGGCAGTAGACTATGCAGCCGCTATGGGGCCTGTGAGTCCAGGGTTCCCTGTAACGACGCATTCATGGGGCCCTCACCCAGTGGAAGAATCTGGGGAAATGTCGGGGACCTTGACAGCTAGGGGTTCCACTCACCGTTGTCAGGGGTGGTAAACATTTCTGTGTCCCCAGGCCCGATTTCTGTGGACCCCAGTGCTCTGACTGGCAGCAGCACTTTGCTGGCTGCCTGCCCTTTATACGCAGCATCCACTGCTGAACACTGCGTGTTCTGAAGTTCATCTGTGGGTAAAGCTAGTACATCATCCTCTACTGGCCCACAGATGAAAATCGTAATGGCAGTGCATTTTAGTATGCCCCGCCAAAGCTGTGTGCCCCACAGAGCTGTCTGTGTGTAGGGCACTTTTTTGGCATCCTGTTTTATGGCTGCAATGGAAGGGAAATCTATTGCCTAAAATAGGAGAAAAAATTACTTTGTAAGGGCTGTAAAGTTGTGGGATATGCTATTAATTGTCCCAGTTAAACATTATTTGTATTGTTTTTTTGCTCAATATATATATATATAAATATATATATATATATATATATATATATAGATATATATAGATATTTATATATAGATATATATAGATATGTATATATATATAAAAGCATGATGAGTGAGAATGTTACACACACTAACTGACCTCGGCCTGTCTTCATCTGTTTGGCTGGTATTTTCCTCTCTTTCTCTGGTCTCTGGTTGTTGATCGGCTTCACTGTCGGATGTTTCAGAGGATGTATAGTCTTCTGCAGCTGAAAGATGCACCAATTCAGGATTTGATATGGCTCGGCGTGCCGATGTGCCAGTTGATGTAGATGGCTTCTCATCTTCAACAGTCCTGTAAATTATAAAAATCCTTAGTAATAACATGAAGTACAATCTTGAGTAGGCCAGCAGTGTTGACAATTTTTTAAAGTGGCCTAAAAGCCAGGATGTGCTGAGGCCAAGGCAATGTTTGAGCAAGGGATTAAAGTAAATTCCTTGTATAAATTTACACTGACCTGTAGACATCATAATCCTCTGGGACGGGCGGCTCTTCCTCTGTGACGGACGGCTCTTCCACTGTGACGGGCGGCTCTTCCTCTGTGACGGACGGCTCTTCCTCTGGGACGGGCGGCTCTTCCTCTGGGACGGGCGGCTCTTCCTCTGGGACGGGCGGCTCTTCCTCTGGGACGGGCTGCTCTTCCTCTGGGACGGGCAGCTCTTCCTCTGGGACGGGCGGCTCTTCCACTGTGACGGGCGGCTCTTCCTCTGGGACGGGCGGCTCTTCCACTGTGACGGACGGCTCTTCCTCTGTGACGGACGGCTCTTCCTCTGGGACGGGCGGCTCTTCCTCTGGGACGGGCGGCTCTTCCACTGTGATGGGCGGCTCTTCCTCTGTGACGGACGGCTCTTCCTCTGTGACGGACAGCTCTTCCTCTGGGACGGGCGGCTCTTCCTCTGGGACGGGCGGCTCTTCCTCTGGGACGGGCGACTCCTCCTCGATGACTGTAGACATTTCCTCCTCAACAGGCAGCACTTCCTCCTCATTAGGCAGCTCTTGCT
This sequence comes from Phyllobates terribilis, assembly GCF_046119375.1. Taxonomy (NCBI): domain Eukaryota; kingdom Metazoa; phylum Chordata; class Amphibia; order Anura; family Dendrobatidae; genus Phyllobates; species Phyllobates terribilis. The sequence continues at coordinate 115,307 of NW_027363299.1, read as the reverse complement.
CACTGGCTGTCAGCTCCTCCTGCACAGGTGATGCCCCCTCATCTTCAACAATCCTGTAAATATAAAATACACGTGATTATTTGGCATAGTTCAGAACATATATGCAAATCTATAAAGCTTACACAAGTATGAACATCAGTATTCAAAGAATAAGATGCTAGTGGGGCATACCTGGCCATAGTTGGTTTCTCGGGTACTATAAACCCTCTGTCCTCCAGGAAGGAGATAAGATCGTCCTTTGTAGTGATCTCTGGAATCTTGTCATAAGGGATATATGTTCCTTTTGTTGCAATTGCTATCAGTGAGT
>NW_027363299.1:70000-110000 GCF_046119375.1 Phyllobates terribilis | reverse complement strand
GGCAGATGTCATTGTGTGATGTCTGTTTGTGTGTGTGTGTGGGCAGATGTCATTGTGTGATGTCTGTTTGTGTGTGTGTGTGGGGGGGCAGATGTCATTGTGTGATGTCTGTGTGTGTGTGGGGGCAGATGTCATTGTGTGATGTCTGTTTGTGTGATGTGTGTGTGTGTGGGCAGATGTCATTGTGTGATGTCTGTTTGTGTGTGTGTATGTCTGTGTGTGTGTGTGTGTGTGTGTGTGTGTGTGTGTGTGTGTGTGTGGGCAGATGTCATTGTATGATGTCTGTTTGTATGTGTGTGTGTGTGGGCAGATGTCATTGTGTGATGTCTGTTTGTGTGTGTGTGGGCAGATGTCATTGTGTGATGTCTGTTTGTATGTGTGTGTGTGTGTGTGTGTGTGGGCAGATGTCATTGTGTGATGTCGGTTTGTGTGTGTGTGTGTGGGCAGATGTCATTGTGTGATGTCTGTTTGTGTGTGTGTGTGTAGGCAGATGTCATTGTGTGATGTCTGTTTGTGTGTGTGTGTGTAGGCAGATGTCATTGTGTGATGTCTGTTTGTGTGTGTATGTGTGTGTGTATGTGTGTGTGTGTGTAGGCAGATGTCATTGTGTGATGTCTGTTTGTGTGTGTGTGGGCAGATGTCATTGTGTGATGTCTGTTTGTATGTGTGTGTGGGCAGATATCATTGTGTCATGTCTGTTTATATGTATTTTTGTGTTTCAAATGTGTTTATGCGTGTATGTATATGTCTGTATATGTTTGTGTGTGTGACTGCGTGCGGCCTACTGCTGAGTATAGTTGGCGCCGTGTGGCCTCCTGCTGTATCTGGGGGGGCGCCGTGCGGCCCCCCGCTGTGTACAGATGGCTACATGCGGCCCCCCGCTGTGTATAGATGGCTATGTGCGGCCCCCCGCTATGTATAGATGGCGCCGTGCGGCCCCCCGCCGTGTATTGATGGCTACATGCAGCCCCCCGCTGTGTATAGATGGCTACGTGCGGCCCCCCGCTATGTATAGATGGCGCCGTGCGGACCCCCGCCGTGTATTGATGGCGCAGTGCGGCCCCCTGCTGTGTAGAGATGGCACCGTGCGGCTCCCCGCTGTGTATAGATGGCGCCGTGCGGCCTCCTGCTGAGTATAGATGGCGCTGTGCGGCCTCCTGCTGTCTCTGGGGGGGGCGCCGTGCGGCCTCCCGCTGTGTATAGATGGCTACGTGCGGCCTCCCGCTGAGTATAGATGGCGCTGTGCGGCCTCCTGCTGTCTCTGGGGGGGGCGCCGTGCGGCCTCCCGCTGTGTATAGATGGCTACGTGCGGCCTCCCGCTGAGTATAGATGGCGCTGTGCGGCCTCCTGCTGTCTCTGGGGGGGGCGCCGCGAGGCCTCCCGCTGTGTATAGATGGCTACGTGCGGCCTCCCGCTGAGTATAGATGGCGCTGTGCGGCCTCCTGCAGTCCCTGGGGGGGGGGGCGCCGTGCGGCCTCCTGCTGTGTATAGATGGCTACATGCGGTCTCCCGCTGAGTATAGATGTCGCCGTGCGGCCTCCTGCTGTGTATAGATGGCTACGTGCGGTCTCCCGCTGAGTATAGATGGAGCTGTGCGGCCTCCTGCTGTCTCTGGGGGGAGCGCCGTGCGGCATCTATACTCAGCAGGAGGCCGCACGTAGCCATCTATACACGTATACTCAACAGGAGGCCGCACGTAGACATCTATACACGTATACTCAGCAGGAGGCCGCACGTAGCCATCTATACGGCGCCATCTATACACAGCGGGAGGCCGCACGGCGCCATCTATACACAGCGGGAGGCCGCACGGCGCCATCTATACACAGCGGGAGTCTCAGTGCTTTGCAAGAGCAGTCAATAAATTCTGCTTGACTAATTCTGAGCACCATAAAGTCTGGTTCGCTTCTAACCTGCTGTCTTCATTTTCAGCTTGCTGAATTCTAACTCATTTACTGTCATTCGAGACGATGCCTTTGCTGGTCTCTTTCACCTTGAATACCTGTAAGTGCTCCACTTAATGTCATATTTTTGATTCTGTTCTTCTTCACCTTTTGGCATGTGCAATTGTATGAGCAAGTATTCATATGAATTTATGACCTACTTAAACCTTCGAGGACCTTACATTTTATTCAATCAAATTTTTTTCCAGTTTAAAACTATGGGACATATATGTGTCTTGGTCCTCAAAGGGTTTTTAAAGGGGCTGCAAACATAAATATGAAAAAAATAATTCAATTAGTGCTTTTTGTGTTCATTTAATTTTTATTTGAAGTCCATTTTTTTTTATTTACATTGGAATTAAGCCCTACTCCATGGAATGAAGCCCTACCTACATGACATCTGAGAGCTACATGGATCCCGCTTGTGAGGTGCCTGTCCGTCACTACTATTCAGTTTTAGGGTCCACTCACTAAGCCATATATTCTCTCATGCAAGAGAATAGGGCCAATTATGCTAATGACACTGGGCTCAAACTCTGTCAGAGCTTCAACTGAGTGTGATCCGATTCTCTCGCAGCACAGATATGGAGAAGATGGAGAACTTAATTTCTCCATCTTCTCCATAGTCTCTGTGAGTGTTCATCGGACTGCACTTGGATGACATCCGAGTGCAGTCTAATGTTTTACGTGCACCCATAGACTTGTATGGGTGCACATGGTCCGAATATCGAATGAGATTATTTTCTCATGCCAATAATCGCACTGTCCCATAGTATAACATAGGGCCGAGTCCTATCCGATAAAACATCACATAGCATTCGGCCGTGTTATACGACAGTGTGAGCGAGCCCTTAGAGTCAAGGAATATTTACATGCAGATGATGATATTACTCTCCAAGTGCATATTGTTTTAGGCGAGTTCATGGTAAATGCTTTGCATTTTTGACATGTGATCAACTAAAGAACAAGAAAGATTTAGGACCTCCCCTATAGAGAAACGGAAAATAGTTTGGAGGACTTGCATGTCCTTTTTTATTTATTATGAGAAAATCATAAAAGATCCCGTTTTTTAACCATGCTGTGACTTTCTGCTGAGGGAGAGGGAGAGAGCTGCCCTATTCAGAGTCTGTAATAAGACCTGCTGACAAAAGTGTTGAAGATACAGTCTAATGTGAATTAACAATGAAAAAAAGTTAATTTCACAAATGGCTTGTATTTTTTTTAATACAAACTTTTTTGTCTTTACAGCTCCTTTAAAGGGAATCTGTCATCAGGTTTTTGCCACCTAATCTGAGAGCAGCATAATGTAGGGTTAGAGGCACTGATTCCAGTAATGTGTCACTTACTGGGCTGCTTAGTGTTGTTTTGATAAAATCATTGATTTGTCAGAAGGTAATTATTACTAGATGACTAGTAAGTTCTGTAGGACCCCACCCCCATCACTGATCAGTAGATTTCTGTGTACACTGAGCATGGGCAGAAAGCTGCCAATCAGTGGTGTGGGCGGGGCTATACAGAGCGCAGCATTCAGAGAGCTGCTAGATCTGCAGCAGATAAAACGGTGATTTTCTCAAAATGACAACAAGCAGCTGAAAAAGTGACACATCGCTGGAATCAGGGTATCTGCCCAAATATTGTGCTGCTCTCAGATGAGGCAGCACAATTAATATTATGCCAAATTAATTTCCCGTGAACTATCACATGATCTATCACAGGGGATCATGTGACATGTCACGTGATAAATCAGGTGTGGGGGGGGGCGCGCCTTCTAAACTGCCCGGGGCCCTTACTACTCTTAATCCACCCCTGCCCCCACTGATTCCATATTAATGACCTATCCAATGGGTAAGTGATCAATATCAAGGTAGTGGGCAACCCCTTAAAGAAAGCAGACCATATTAGGTACTTCTAGAATATCTTTGTCCCATGCTGTTGATAGACCCCACCGCGTGTAATCGGTACCCTACAATGACTTGTCATCCATAGTCATGTCTTGTAGCACTGGAGCCATTAAATGATGTTGCTTGGCGGCTCATGACGTCACTATAGATGATGTGTATTAATGCAAGTTGTTTAATTGCTACTAATAAGAAATCACTTTAAATCAATATGGAGGCTTATAGGGTCCTCTCAGCTTCCTTTTACATATGGAAGTAGTCGTAGAACAGTATCGTCGATTGTCCCTCCCCAGAAAAATTATCCTTTTTTTTTTTGCAGAGCTCCGATGTGCCAGTCAAAAGGAAATGGAGTGTCTGCAGATTGGTGTGGGAGTGCAGAGGGGCGTGTCCGTGCACTTGAAAGGAGCTGTCTAAGTGCAGTGATACGCCCCAGTGCACTTCCAGATGGATTTGCATATGTTTTCCACACTAGATTTGTCATGATGGACTCATCAGATCTCTTATAACACCATTACGATCATATGTCAAGGTGCTGACGTCCCTTTATGCCTTACGCTACGTGCCACCTAAATGGATTTTCCATTGAGATGAGATGAGGCTGTTGGGTATTTTCCCCGGACCTGTCACGTTTCTGTAGGCTGCAGTCATGTATCCCGCGTCTTGCTCTAATACTTTGTTTTTATTGCAGTTTACTTCCGCCACAATTTCCTCAAGACAAACCTCTCATCACAGTCTTTCCACCGATAAGACATCACCTGGTGGACAAGCAAGGCCCCAATGTCACCTGTCCTTTACTACATAATGTAAGGAGACTTGGGAGATTTTGAGCGCTGGACTTAGGAATGTTGTAATTTAACCTTTCAATGACTGAGGTGTTTTTGTTTTTATAAAGTGGATCTGTGTGGTCTCCTGACACGTCTGTTTTAGTAATCTTATAAACCCTATAAAATCACAAATGTGCAGAATTTGTGTTTCCGACCACTGTGCAGTGCCTTTGAAGGCTATGTTCACACATCGCGTTTTTTTCAGCGTTTTTTTAATGCAAATTTTCAGCTGTGTTTTACAGTACAAGCAAAGTCTATGAGATTTCAGAAATCTCATGCTCACACCCTGGTTTTTGTATGATCAGTATTTTGTGATTTGCATTGTTTTTTGCTGAATAGAGCACGTCACTTCTTTCAGTGTATTTCACCCATTGAAAGTAATGTGTAGTGAAAAAACGCCTAGTGTGAACATAGCCTTACATCTAATTGACAATGGGGTGTTACCTTACTCCTTGTCCATGTCTAATCAGTTTGGACAGTAGGCATAATCACTACGACCAGGGGCCTGGCAGTGGCCAGTTGTCAATGTATCCACACATTTCCAGAAGATTGACACAACGCAGAGGACCTGGGAAGAAGAGATGCCACGGTATTGTTAGTTCATAGGGAATACACCTCTTTATTTTGGTAGATGAGGTCTTTGTCAAACACATCTTCAGCAGAGGAGAACGAAATGAAAGGATTAATGTATGTGTTAATGACCCAGTTCTGCGTGTGCTCTACGTAAAATGTGGCTGCAGATGGCTGTGCTGCATCGACACGTGAGGTTTGGGAGCCACCTTACATCTAATGGGTGGGGGTCTTACATTGAGGTCCCCACTTCAGACATTTCTGATATTTCCAGTGAATTTTCCAAGGAAGTTTCAGATAAAAATACCATAAGAAAATGTGGTCAACCTTGTTTTAGTTTTTTTTTTTAATATATAAGATTTTTAGTTATAGTCTTTGCTATGTTCACATAGAAGACCGGTGGGTTTTTTCTTTTTTAGGAACAAAGTATATACAGTGGGGAAAATAAGTATTGGATACACTGACGATTTTGCAAGTTTTCCCACCTACAAAGAATGGAGAGGGCTGTAATTTTTATCGTAGGTACACTTCACCTGTGAGAGACAGAATCTAAAAATAAAAAACAGAAAATAACATTTTATAATTTTTACATACTTATTTCATGCAATTATGCAAATTAATTATTTGATACAATAGAAAAACAGATCTTAATATTTGGTACGGAAACCTTTGTTTGCAATTACAGAGGTCAGACGTTTCCTGTAGTTCTTGACCAAGTTTGCAGACACTGCAGCAGGAATTTTGGACCACTCCTCCATACAGATCTTCTCCAGATCTTTCAAGTTTCGGGACTGTTGCTGGGTGCAGTTGTCCTGTCCCCTTTGCAGAAAAGCACCCCCAAAGTATAAGGTTTCCCCAGCATGCTTCTCAGTTGGGACGGTGTTCTTGGGGTTGTACTCATCCTTCTTCTTTCTCCAAACACGTCAAGTGGAGTTGATACCAAAAAGTCCTATTTTGGTCTCATCTGACCACATGACCCTCTCCCATGCCTCCTCTGGATCACCCAGATGGTCAATGGCGAACTTCAAACGGGCCTGGACATGTGCTGGCGTGAGCAGGGGACCTTGCGTGCCCTGCAGGAGTTTAATCCATGACGGCATAGTGTGTTACTAATGGTAATGTTTGAGACTGTAGTCTCGGCTCTCTTCAGGTCATTGACCAGGTCCTCCTGTGTAGTTCTGGGCTGATTCCTGACCTTTCTCAGAATCATCCTTATCCCACGGGTCGAGATCTTGCATGGAGCCCCAGACCGAGGAAGATTGACAGTCATCTTGTGTTTCTTCCGTTTTCTAATAATTGTGCCAACAGTTGTTGCTTTCTCACCAAGCTGCTTGCATATTGTCCTGTAGCCAATCCCAGCCTGGAGCAGGTCTACAATTTTGTCCCTGGTGTCCTTAGATAGCTCTTTGGTCTTAACCATGGTGGATAGGTTGGAGTGTGATTGATTGAGTGTGTGGACAGGTGTCTTTTATACAGGTAACGAGTTCAAACAGGTACAATAAATACAGGTGAGGAGTGCAGAGTAGGAGGGCTTCTGAAAGAAAAACTAACAGGTCTGTGAGAGCGAGATTTCTTGCTGGTTGGTAGGTGATCAAATACTTATTTCATGCAATGAAATGCGATTTAATTATTTAAAAATCATACAATGTGATTTTTTTTGGGGATTTTATTTTTAGATTCTGTCTCTCACAGTTGAAGTGTACCTATGATAAAAATGACAGACCTCTCCATTCTTTGTAGGTGGGAAAGCTTGCAAAATCGGCAGTGTATCAAATACTTATTTTCCCTACTGCGGGCGTGTATGTATATATATATGTGTGTGTGTGTGTGTGTGTGTATGTACAGTACAGACCAAAAGTTTGGACACACCTCATTTAAAGATTTTTTATGTATTTTCATGACTATGAAAATTGTACATTCACACTGAAGGCATCAAAACTATGAATTAACACATGTGGAAATATATACTTAACAAAAAAGTGTGAAACAACTGAAAATATGTCTTATATTCTAGGTTCTTCAAAGTAGCCACCTTTTGCTTTGATGACTGCTTTGCACACTCTTGGCATTCTCTTGATGCGCTTCAAGTGGTAGTCACCGGAAATGGTCTTCCAACAATCTTGAAGGAGTTCCCGGAGATGCTTAGCACTTGTAGGCCCTTTTGCCTTCACTCGGCGGTCCAGCTCACCCCAAACCATCTCGATTGGGTTCAGGTCTGGTGACTGTGGAGGCCAGGTCATCTGGCGTAGCACCCCATCACTCGCCTTCTTGGTCAAATAGCCCTTACACAGCCTGGAGGTGTGTTTGGGGTCATTGTCCTTTTGAAAAATAAATGATGGTCCAACTAAACGCAAACCGGATGGAATAGCATGCCGCTGCCAGATGCTGTGGTAGCCATGCTGGTTCAGTATGCCTTCAATTTTGAATAAATCTCCAACAGTGTCACCAGCAAAGCACCCCCACACCATCACTCCTCCTCCTCCATGCTTCACTGTGTGAACCAGGCATGTAGAGTCCATCCGTTCACCTTTTATGCATCGCACAAAGACACGGTGGTTGGAACCAAAGATCTCAAATTTGGACTCATCAGACCAAAGCACAGATTTCCACTGGTCTAATGTCCATTCCTTGTGTTCTTTAGCCCAAACAAGTCTCTTCTGCTTGTTGCCTGTCCTTAGCAGTGGTTTCCTAGCAGCTATTTTACCATGAAGGCCTGCTGCACAAAGTCTCCTCTTAACAGTTGTTGAAGAGATGTTTCTGCTGCTAGAACTCTGTGTGGCATTGACCTGGTCTCTAATCTGAGCTGCTGTTAACCTGCGATTTCTGAGGCTGGTGACTCGGATAAACTTATCCTCAGAAGCAGAGGTGACTCTTGGTCTTCCTTTCCTGGGGCAGTCCTCATGTGAGACAGTTTCTTTGTAGCGCTTGATGGTTTTTGCAACTGCACTTGGGGACGCTTTCAAAGTTTTCACAATTTTTCGGACTGACTGACCTTCATTTCTTAAAGTAATGATGGCCACTCGTTTTTCTTTACTTAGAATTTGTATGATGGCAAGAAAAAAGCATCTAACAGTCTATTCAGTAGGACTATCAGCTGTGTATCCACCAGACTTCTGCACAACACAAGTGATGGTCCCAACCCCATTTATAAGGCAAGAAATCCCACTTATTAAACCTGACTGGGCACACCTGTGAAGTGAAAACCATTTCCGGTGACTACCTCTTGAAGCTCATCAAGAGAATGCCAAGAGTGTGCAAAGCAGCCATCAAAGCAAAAGGTGGCTACTTTGAAGAACCTAGAATATAAGACATATTTTCAGTTGTTTCACACGTTTTTGTTAAGTATATAATTCCACATGTGTTAATTCATAGTTTTGATGCCTTCAGTGTGAATGTACAATTTTCTTAGTCATGAAAATACAGATAAATCTTTAAATGAGAAGGTGTGTCCACCTTTTGGTCTGTACTGTATATATACACTGCTCAAAAAAATAAAGGGAACACTTAAACAACAGAATATAACTCCAAGTGCATCAAACTGTCCACTTAGGAAATGACACTGATTGACAATCAATTTCACATGCTGTTGTGCAAATGGAATAGACAATAGATGGAAATTATTGGCAATTATCAAGACACCCTCAAAGGATTGATTCTGCAGGTGGGGACCACAGACCACATCTCAGTACCAATGCTTTCTGGCAGATGTTTTGGTCACTTTTGAATGTTGGTTATGCTTTCACACTCGTGGTAGCATGAGACGGACTCTACAACCCACAGAAGTTGCTCAGGTAGTGCAGCTCATCCAGGATGGCACAACAGTGCGAGCTGTGGCAAGAAGGTTTGCTGTGTCTGTCAGCGTAGTGTCCAGAGGCTGGAGGTGCTACCAGGAGACAGGCCAGTACACCAGGAGACAAGGAGGGGGCCGTAGGAGGGCAACAACCCAGCAGCAGTACCGCTACCTCCGCCTTTGTGCAAGGAGGAACAGGGGGAGCACTGACAGAGCCCTGCAAAATGACCTCCAGCAGGCCACAAATGTTCATGTGTCTGCACAAACGGTTAGAAACCGACTCCATGAGGGTGGTATGAAGGCCCGACGTCCACAGATGGGGGTTGTGATCACATCCCAACATTGTGCAGGACGCTTGGCATTTGCCACAGAACACCAGGATTGGCAAAGTCGCCACTGGCGCCCTGTGCTCTTCACAGATGAAAGCAGGTTCACACTGAGCACATGTGACAGACATGACAGAGTCTGGAGACGCCGCGGAGAGCGATCTGCTGCCTGCAACATCCTTCAGCATGACCGGTTTGGCAGTGGGTCAGTAATGGTGTGGAGTGGCATTTCTTTTGGAGGGCCGCACAGCCCTCCATGTGCTCGCCAGACGTAGCCTGACTGACATTAGGTACCGAGATGAGATCCTCAGACCCCTTGTGAGACCATCTGCTGGTGCGGTTGGCCCTGGGTTCCTCCTAATGCAGGACAATGCCAGACCTCATGTGGCTGGAGTGTGTCAGCAGTTCCTGCAAGATGAAGGCATTGAAGCTATGGACTGTCCCACCCGTTCCCCAGACCTGAATCCGATTGAGCACATCTGGGACATCATGTCTCGCTCCATCCACCAACGTCACGTTGCACCATAGACTTTCCAGAAGTTGGCGGATGATTTAGTCCAGGTCTGGGAGGAGATCCCACAGGAGACCACCTCATCAGGAGCATGCCCAGGCGTTGTAGGGAGGTCATGCAGGCACGTGGAGGCCGCACACAATACTGAACCTCATTTTGACTTGTTTTAAGGACATTACATCAAAGTTGGATCAACCTGTAGTGTGTTTTTCCACTTTAATTTTGGGGGTGGCTCCAAATCCAGGCCTCCATTAGTTAATAAATTTGATTTCCATTGATGATTTTTATGTGATTTTGTTGTCAGCACATTCAGCTTTGTACAGAACAAAGTATTCAATGAGAATATTTCATTCATTCAGATCTAGGATGTGTTATTTGAGTGTTCCCTTTATTTTTTTGAGCAGTGTATGTATATGTGTGTGTATATATATAATTTTTTTTAATTTTTTTCAATACATATTTCACTTTGGAGCTGACATAAGTCATGGACATGGGCTCTGTATCATGATATGTCTCCAATTTAGCAAATCTAGATCATGAAAGTAACTCTGTGACCTGCCATGTTGTCACCCTGAGTAATATGCTATAGGTATCATTACTGAGTCATATAGTGATGAAGTGATTGACAGTTGCTCCTGCTTTCTATCGAGCGTCTCTCCTGCTCTCTCTCTCGAGCATCTCTCCTGCTCTCTCTCGAGCGTCTCTCCTGCTCTCTCTCTCTAGCTTCTCTCCTGCTCTTTCTCTCGAGCGTCTCTCCTGCTCTCTCTCTCTCGAGCGTCTCTCCTGCTCTCTCTCTCGAGCGTCTCTCCTGCTCTCTCTCTCGAGCGTCTCTCCTGCTCTCTCTCTCGAGCGTCTCTCCTGCTCTCTCTCTCGAGCGTCTCTCCTGCTCTCTCTCTCTCGAGCGTCTCTCCTGCTCTCTCTCGAGCGTCTCTCCTGCTCTCTCTCGAGCGTCTCTCCTGCTCTCTCTCTCGAGCGTCTCTCCTGCTCTCTCTCGAGCGTCTCTCCTGCTCTCTCTCTCGAGCTTCTCTCCTGCTCTCTCTCTCGAGCTTCTCTCCTGCTCTTTCTCTCGAGCGTCTCTCTCTCTCTTGCATCTCTCCTGCTCTCTCTCTCTCGAGCGTCTCTCCTGCTCTCTCTCTCGAGCGTCTCTCCTGCTCTCTCTCGAGCGTCTCTCCTGCTCTCTCTCGAGCGTCTCTCCTGCTCTCTCTCGAGCGTCTCTCCTGCTCTCTCTCTCGAGCTTCTCTCCTGCTCAATCTCTCGAGCGTCTCTCTCTCTCTCGAGCGTCTCTCCTGCTCTCTCTCTTGAGCGTCTCTCCTGCTCTCTCTCTCTCGAGCGTCTCTCTCTCTCTAGCGTCTCTCCTGCTCTCTCTCTCTCGAGCATCTCTCCTGCTCTCTCTCTCTCGAGCATCTCTCCTGCTCTCTCTCTCGAGCGTCTCTCCTGCTCTCTCTCTCGAGCGTCTCTCCTGCTCTCTCTCTCGAGCGTCTCTCCTGCTCTCTCTCTCGAGCGTCTCTCCTGCTCTCTCTCTCGAGCGTCTCTCCTGCTCTCTCTCTCTCTCGAGCGTCTCTCCTGTTCTCTCTCTCTAGCTTCTCTCCTGCTCTTTCTCTCGAGCGTCTCTCCTGCTCTCTCTCTCTCGAGGGTCTCTCCTGCTCTCTCTCTCGAGCGTCTCTCCTGCTCTCTCTCTCGAGCGTCTCTCCTGCTCTCTCTCTCGAGCGTCTCTCCTGCTCTCTCTCTCTCGAGCGTCTCTCCTGCTCTCTCTCTCGAGCGTCTCTCCTGCTCTCTCTCTCGAGCGTCTCTCCTGCTCTCTCTCGAGCGTCTCTCCTGCTCTCTCTCTCGAGCTTCTCTCCTGCTCTCTCTCTCGAGCTTCTCTCCTGCTCTTTCTCTCGAGCGTCTCTCTCTCTTGCATCTCTCCTGCTCTCTCTCTCTCGAGCGTCTCTCCTGCTCTCTCTCTCGAGCGTCTCTCCTGCTCTCTCTCGAGCGTCTCTCCTGCTCTCTCTCGAGCGTCTCTCCTGCTCTCTCTCTCGAGCTTCTCTCCTGCTCAATCTCTCGAGCGTCTCTCTCTCTCTCGAGCGTCTCTCCTGCTCTCTCTCTTGAGCGTCTCTCCTGCTCTCTCTCTCTCGAGCGTCTCTCTCTCTCTAGCGTCTCTCCTGCTCTCTCTCTCGAGCATCTCTCCTGCTCTCTCTCTCTCGAGCATCTCTCCTGCTCTCTCTCTCGAGCGTCTCTCCTGCTCTCTCTCTCGAGCGTCTCTCCTGCTCTCTCTCTCGAGCGTCTCTCCTGCTCTCTCTCTCGAGCGTCTCTCCTGCTCTCTCTCTCGAGCGTCTCTCCTGCTCTCTCTCTCTCTCGAGCGTCTCTCCTGTTCTCTCTCTCTAGCTTCTCTCCTGCTCTTTCTCTCGAGCGTCTCTCCTGCTCTCTCTCTCTCGAGGGTCTCTCCTGCTCTCTCTCTCGAGCGTCTCTCCTGCTCTCTCTCTCGAGCGTCTCTCCTGCTCAATCTCTCGAGCGTCTCTCTCTCTCTCGAGCGTCTCTCCTGCTCTCTCTCTCTTGAGCGTCTCTCCTGCTCTCTCTCTCGAGCGTCTCTCTCTCTCTAGCGTCTCTCCTGCTCTCTCTCTCTCGAGCATCTCTCCTGCTCTCTCTCTCTCGAGCGTCTCTCCTGCTCTCTCTCTCGAGCGTCTCTCCTGCTCTCTCTCTCTCTCGAGCGTCTCTCCTGCTCTCTCTCGAGCGTCTCTCCTGCTCTCTCTCTCGAGCGTCTCTCCTGCTCTCTCTCGAGCGTCTCTCCTGCTCTCTCTCGAGCGTCTCTCCTGCTCTCTCTCTCGAGCTTCTCTCCTGCTCAATCTCTCGAGCGTCTCTCTCTCTCTCGAGCGTCTCTCCTGCTCTCTCTCTCGAGCGTCTCTCCTGCTCTCTCTCTCTCGAGCGTCTCTCCTGCTCTCTCTCTCGAGCGTCTCTCCTGCTCTCTCTCTCTCTCGAGCGTCTCTCCTGCTCTCTCTCTCGAGCGTCTCTCCTGCTCTCTCTCTCGAGCGTCTCTCCTGCTCTCTCTCTCGAACGTTTCTCCTGCTCTCTCTCTCGAGCGTCTCTCCTGCTCTCTCTCTCTCGAGCGTCTCTCCTGCTCTCTCTCTCGAGCGTCTCTCCTGCTCTCTCTCTCGAGCGTCTCTCCTGCTCTCTCTCTCTCAAGCGTCTCTCCTGCTCTCTCTCTCTCGAGCGTCTCTCCTGCTCTCTCTCTCTCGAGCGTCTCTCCTGCTCTCTCTCTCGAGCGTCTCTCCTGCTCTCTCTCGAGCGTCTCTCCTGCTCTCTCTCTCGAGCGTCTCTCCTGCTCTCTCTCTCGAGCGTCTCTCCTGCTCTCTCTCTCGAGCGTCTCTCCTGCTCTCTCTCGAGCGTCTCTCCTGCTCTCTCTCTCTCGAGCGTCTCTCCTGCTCTCTCTCTCTCGAGCGTCTCTCCTGCTCTCTGCCGAGCGTCTCTCCTGCTCTCTCTCTCGAGCGTCTCTCCTGCTCTCTCTCTCGAGCGTCTCTCCTGATCTTGAGCGTCTCTCCTGCTCTCTCTCTCTCTCTCGAGCGTCTCTCCTGCTCTCTCTCTCTCGAGCGTCTTTCTAGCGTCTCTCCTGCTCTCTCTCTCGAGCGTCTCTCCTGCTCTCTCTCTCTCGAGCGTCTCTCCTGCTCTCTCTCTCTCGAGCGTCTCTCCTGCTCTCTCTCTTGAGCGTCTCTCCTGCTCTCTCTCTTGAGCGTCTCTCCTGCTCTCTCTCTCTCTCGAGCGTCTCTCCTGATCTCGAGCATCTCTCCTGCTCTCTCTCTCTCTCGAGCGTCTTTCTAGCGTCTCTCCTGCTCTCTCTCTCTCGAGCGTCTTTCTAACGTCTCTCCTGCTCTCTCCAGCCCTTGTCTGCTTGATCGCTGATACTGCCATACTTTGTGGTCTGTATACACTGTGTTCCAAATTATTATGCAAATATTATTTTCTCAGATTTTCCCAAATTACCTATATGAATTGCAGTCATTGTAATTTTCCAGTCAAATAACTATTAGAGTACAATTGAACGGTTTTTGTACAAACTGCCTATGATAACAGTATATTTAAAAAAATAAAACACTCAAACTGCACTCAAAATGCATGTTCCAAATTATTATGCACAGCAGAGTTTTCAACCTTTTAATTTTAATAAAGAACAAAAAAATGGTCTTTTTTGAAATTATAAGCATTAGCAGGTTATTACACACTGAAATCAAACAGTTTTCAACTCAAAACTTTATTCTAGGTGATGTTACATTTGCACATAGGACCGCTTGTTCGAAAGGAGCTTCTGAACTCTCTCGTCCATTGAATTTGTCAGGTTTTGGATGGTTTCTGCTTCAATTGTTTTGCATGAGGACAGAATACCCTCCCAGAGCTGTTGCTTAGATGTGAGCTGCCTCCCGCCATCATAGACACTCCTTTTGATGATGCTCCAGAGGTTCTCAATGGGGTTGAGGTCAGGGGAGCATGGGGGCCACACCATAAGTTTGTCCCCTTTTATGCCCATAGCAGCCAGAGATGCAGATGTGTTATGTGCAGCATGAGACGGGGCATTATCATGCATGAAAATGATCTTGCTGCGGAATGCACGGTTCTTCTTCTTGAACCATGGAAGCAAGTGCTGTTTGAGAAACTCAACATACATTATGGAGTTCATCTTTACCCCTTCAGGGATCCTAAAAGGGCCGACAATCTCTCTCCCCATGATTCCAGCCCAAAACATTACTCCACCTCCTCCTTGTTGGCGCTGTAGCCGTGTTTGCATGGGGTGTCCATCAACCAGCCATCCTCCACTCCATCCATCTGGACCATCAAGATCATTTCATGCATGATAATGCACCGTCTCATGATGCACATAACACATCTGCATCTCTGGCTGCTATGGGCATAAAAGGGGACAAACTTATGGTGTGGCCCCCATGCTCCCCTGACCTCAACCCCATTCAGAACCTCTGGAGCATCATCAAAAGGAGTGTCTATGATGGCGGGAGGCAGTTCACATCTAAGCAACAGCTCTGGGAGGGTATTCTGTCCTCATGCACAACAATTAAAGCAGAAACCATCCAAAACCTGACAAATTCAATGGACGAGAGAGTTCAGAAGCTCCTTTCGAACAAGGGGTCCTATGTGCAAATGTAACATCACCTAGAATAAAGTTTTGAGTTGAAAACTGTTTGATTTCAGTTTGTAATAACCTGCTAATGCTTAGAATTTCAAAAATGACCATTTTTTTGTTCTTTATTAAAATGAAAAGGTTGAAAACTCTGCTGTGCATAATAATTTGGAACATGCATTTTGAGTGCAGTTTGAGTTTTTTATTTTTTAAAAAATATACTGTTATCATAGGCAGTTTGTACAAAAACCGTTCAATTGTACTCTAATAGTTATTGACTGGAAAATTACAATGACTGCAATTCATATAGGTAATTTGGGAAAATCTAAGAAAATTTTATTTGCATAATAATTTGGAACACAGTGTATATGTACAATTTTAATATGATCAATAAAAATATGTAAATATATTATATATATACACACACTGCTCAAAAAATAAAGGGAACACTTAAACATCACAACTCCAAGTCAATAACACTTCTGTGAAATCTACCTGTCCAGTTATGAAGCAACACGGATTGTGAATCAATTTCTCCTGCTGTTGTGCAAATGGAGCAGACAACTGGTAGAAATGATAGGCAATTAGCCAGATACCCCCTATAAAGGAGTGGTTCTGCAGGTGGTGACCACAGACCATTTCTCTGTTCTCATTCTTTTTGGCTGATGTTTTGGTCACTTTTTCATTTTGCCATTGCTCTCACCCCTAGAGGTACATTAGCATTAGGCAGTGTCTACAGTACAACCCACAGAAGTTGCTCAGGTAGTGCCGTTCATCCAGGATGGCACATCAGTGCGAGCTGTGGCAAGAAGTGTAGCTGTGTCTGTCAGCACAGTGTCCAGAGCATGGAGCAGATACCAGGAGATGTGCAGGGAGCCATAGGAGGGCAACAACCCAGCAACAGGACCGTTACCTCCTCCTTTGTGCAAGGAGGAACAGGAGGAGCACTGCCAGAGCCCTGCAAAATGACCTCCAGCTGGCCACAAATGTGCATGTGTCTGCACAAACGGTTAGAAACCGACTCCATGAGGGTGGTATGAGGGCCCGATGTCCACAGATGGGGGTTGTGCTCACAGCCCAACACCGAGCAGGACGCTTGACATTTGCCACAGAACACCAGGATTGGCAAAGTCGCCACTGGTGCCCTCTGCTCTTCACAGATGAAAGCTCAGTATTGTGTGTGGCCTCCACGTGCCTGTATGACCTCCCTACAACGCCTGGGCATGCTCCTGATGAGGTTGCGGATGGTCTCCTGTGGGATCTCCTCCCAGACCTAGACTAAAGCATCAGCCAACTCCTGAACAGTCAGTGGTGCAACGCGACGTTGGTGGATGTGACTCGCCCCCTGGGCCGTGGGGTACTCGGATCCGGGCAGTAGGGGAACGATGGGAGTAGTAGTGGCAACCCGGTTTCGTGGCTCAGGGTGGTCAGGCCAGTGGTAGTCCGTTATGTGCTGATGTTTATGTCCGACTACGCCACCCGTGGATTTGCGGTTATTAGGAACCGCCGCTGCATGCCGACCGCTGGGGCTGATGAGGTGTGCAGCTAGGGTAGTGTGACTCCCCACGGGAAGAGTGCGGCCCCAGGGCAGTATAGTGGATGGTGGCAGTGATGGTGGTGAGAGTCCCAGTGCTGATAGTGCTGGAGAAGCAAGGAGCACACAGACAACAGGTTGCAGTCCAGGGTCTTTACTAGAACAGGTAAATTGACCCATAAACAGTCCCGGCTAGGAGGGGGACCTGGATGTCTGAGAGCAACGGGGAAATTGGCCCTGGTCAGGGTGAGGGTGTAGGCCTACCGTGCTTTCTGCGCTCCTTCTGGCTATCTCCTCCTGATAGGGTAACAGCCCACGTTTCCAAGCTTTCCGTGTATTCTCGCCTGTATGGCCTGCGACGTGGGTTCCTTTCTGCTCCCAGCCTTGTACGGCTTTACTGGTACCTTCTGTTGTGGCAGGGCCTCCAGGCTTCTTAGGCCAAGGAATATACAGTCCCCTGCGGACTGGTTCTCTGCTGGGGGATGTGGAATCCTCTCAGCCTCAGACACCAAAGTCTGGTAAATTAAGTCCTCTTTCTGCCAAGACAGGCTCTCTTCGCCTCTTGTCTCTGGCTTGTGGCTCTCCTCCTGCCACACTTCCTCTTAGGTGGAGTGCAACTTTCTGTCCCTGTTCTGCTCTGGGACAAGTCTCAATGCTGAGACAGGCCATCCAGTTCTCTCTAACCCTGCCCCCAGCACCAGCTTTTATAGGGGCAGCCTGCTCCCCCTACTGGCCTGAGACAGTAGGCATTGCATGCTAATGTTCCCCTGACTAGAGAACCTCCCCCTTGCTCTCAGACACAGCTTTAATACATTTTGTGGCATCCAGGCCAGGGTGACACATTCCCCCCTAGTGAAATTTAGTACTCCGGGACTAAACAATAAACAAAGACAATAAAACATTAATAGACATTAATAGACAGACGATGCACAAATTGAGTTCTTAAGGTCACAGTGTGGCCTGTGACCGGGTGTCCATATCACCAATGCAACGGGGAGCCTTAACCAGGTGGGGGTCTGTCCTACCCCAAGTCCTTCACAGTCTTAGTTCATTCCTTGGTTAGGCTCCGAACGCAGTCCATACCAGGTCCCGGTTATAAAAAGTCCATAACCTGTGAGTCCTTACAGTAACTGCAAGAAACTGAAACACGGAATTACCAAACATGCATGTAACTTTGCAAACAATTCAACATTTGGCAACAAGGTTATTTACAATTTTAGTGCGCTCTATATTCTCCAGCGAGCGGGTATCAGCCCCTTTGTGCTCCTGGTTGACCTACGTAGCCCACTGTCTGGTGGTGGACCAACCTGGCTTTCCCCACTAGCGTTAGGGGTACAGCTACCAGCTGGGTGTACAGGTAGGGAAGGCAGCTGTCTGCGGGTCCTTTGGCTTACCGCAGGCATGGCAGGCTCACTGTCAGCAGAGGGTTGACTCTCCTGGGCTGCTGGTACAGGCTCTTCTGCCTCTGGAACCGCTTGCTCCTCTTCACCTTCCGGCTCTGGTGTTGGTTGTTGCTGTGCCGGTTGCAGGAAATGCAGGACGGGTACCACTATGGCATCATTTATGCGAGTCCAGGACTGAGGGAACTCTCCGAGAACGGTGCTGATCATTTCTTCCTTGTCCTCTGCGGGTTCAAGGTCACTCTGATCCTCTTCTGCACTACGGAGTTGCTCGGGGCATCTTTTGAGATGGTCTCTGGAGACGGTACTAGTGGTTTCTCCTCCGTCCTTGGTGATCACGCACACCTTCGGGTTGTCGTGATCAGACTGCAGTACGGTGTAGGGTTCCCTTTCCCACTGGTCGTCCAACTTGTGAAGCCTTCTTTTTCGCTTTAGGACTTGCTCACCAGGTTCTAGGGGACCAGCAGGGGCGTGTTGGTTGAAGAGTTTTTCTTGCCTCTCTCTCACCTGGGCCAGGCTCTTCTCCACAGTCTACTGCACCTTCTTGTACTGCAGTTGCCTTTCCGTATCCCAGTCCGCATCCGGGGAGGTGTCCTCAGGCGTTAGGACTCCCATCTCCAGGTCTATAGGCAGCTTACCCGGTCTGGGTCGCATCAGGTAAGCCGGGGTGCAGTTGGTAGCATTCACCGGGATATGATTGTATAAGTCTATCAGGTCCGGCAGTTTTTCTGGCCACAGGCTGCGCTCCTCCAGGGGCAACGTCTTCAGGAGATCAATGACTATATTGTTCATCTTCTCACACATCCCGTTGGTTTGTGGGTGGTAAGGCATTGTCCGAATCTTCTTACAGCCATAGAGGTTGCTGAACTCCTGGAAGATTTCAGCCTCGAACGCTGGACCCTGGTCTGTCAGGACCTGTTCCGGATACCCGTGTGGACGGCAGAAATATTGCTGGAAGGCTCTGGCCGCTGTTTGGGCTGTCAAGTCTTTTACTGGGACCACCACTAGAAAACGGGAATAGTGGTCCACGATTGTCAGGGCATAGATGTATCCTGACCGGCTGGGAGCCAATTTGACATGGTCCAGAGCTACCAGCTCAAGAGGCTGCGTGGTGACGATGGGCCTCAAAGGTGTCTTCTGGCTGGTGCGGTCCTTCCTCCTTAGGTGACAAGGGCCACAGTCTCTGCACCATTTTTCTACAGCTCCTCTCATGCCGACCCAAAAGAACCTTCCTCTTAGTAGGAACTCCAGTTTCTTCCAACCGAACCGATGTGTCCCGCTCTGTCATGGTAAGCCCCCAGGACCATAGCTGCATCCCGCCTTGGGACCACGACTTGCCAGGTCAGCTCGTGCGTCCGGTGGTTGACAATCCTTCTGCACAACTTGCCTTCGTAGAGGAACAGCTTGCTCTTCTCTTTCCATAGCTGCTTGGCTTCCTCTGGAGCATCCGGATCTATGCGGGCATCTTCCTGGGTCAGCAGATCTTTCACCAGGCGGATGGCAGGGTCACTATCTTGGGTCTCGGCCCAGCTGTGTTGAGGTAGGGGATTTATCATCACGGTTGTTAGATCCTCCTCCTTCACGCGGTGGGAGTATTGAGCAGCTCCATACCGGTGAAACGCGGGGAGTTCTACCTCCTCCAGCTCTTCTGGGTCTTCGTCACCTTCAGATAAGTGAGGCATCCTCGATAGGGCGTCAGCGTTGGCATTGGTTTTGCCGGCCCGGTACTTGATCAGTCATAGTTGGAGAGACGGGCCATCCACCGCTGTTCTAGGGCACCCAGTCTTGCATTGTCCAGGTGTGTCAACGGGTTGTTGTCCGTGTACACGGTGAACTTTGCGGAGGCCAGGTAATGCTTGAAGCGTTCCGTCACGGCCCACACCACCGCCAAGAATTCTAGCTTGAAGGAGCTGTAATTCTCCGGGTTCCTCTTGGTGGGTCTCAGCTTCCGGCTGGCGTACGCGATCACCCTTTCTCTGCCCTGTTGGTTTTGGGACAGTACGGCTCCCAGTCCCACATTACTGGCATCTGTGTGGAGAATGAAAGGCTGGCTATAATCAGGGTAGGCCAGGATCTCGTCCCCTGTGAGGGCCATCTTTAGCTGGCGGAAGGACTCCTCTTCCGGTTTATCCCACTTGAAGGGCGGCTTTTGGCTCCTGGACTTAGACTGTCCGATCAGGAGGTCCTGCATAGGAGCTGCCATCTTAGTGAACCCGGGGATGAACCTTCGGTAGTAGCCTACCAACCCGAGAAACTGTCTCACCTCTTTGATGTTCGAGGGGCTTGGCCAGCTCTTGATTGCCGTGACCTTGTCAGGGTCGGGGGCCACTCCTTCCGCGCTTACCACGTGCCCTAGGTACTGGTCCTTTGATTTCAGCAGGTGACACTTCGATGGTTTCACCTTCAGGCCATAGCCTGCCAGGGCTTCGAACACCTCGGCCAGGTGCTTTAGGTGGTCCTCGTAGGTCTTCGAATAGACGATCACGTCGTCCAGGTAAAGGAGGACCGTCTCGAAGTTTCGGTGCCCTAGACATCATTCCATCAGCCTCTGGAAGGTCCCTGGTGCGTTGCAGAGCCCGAAGGGCATACAGTTGAACTCACTCAGTCCCATCGGGGTGGTGAAGGCAGTCTTCTCCTTGTCAGCCTCTGCCACAGGAACCTGCCAGTACCCGCTAGTAAGGTCCAAAGTAGAAAAGAAGTTAGCAGATTTTAGTGCGGCTAAAGACTCCTCTATTCTAGGCAGCGGAT
Source organism: Phyllobates terribilis (assembly GCF_046119375.1). Classification (NCBI taxonomy): domain Eukaryota; kingdom Metazoa; phylum Chordata; class Amphibia; order Anura; family Dendrobatidae; genus Phyllobates; species Phyllobates terribilis. The sequence goes on along the minus strand of NW_027363299.1, from coordinate 89,355 downwards.
ATGCGTCTTTGTGGGTGATACGGTTGATTTGTCTATAGTCCACGCACATTCTCATGGTGCCGTCTTTCTTTTTGACCAGAACCAAGGGGGCTGCCCAGGGGCTACAGCTGTCTCTAATAACCCCAGCTTCTTTCATCTCTCTTAGCATGCCCTTTGCGTTCTGATAATGTGCAGGGGGTACAGGTCTGTGCCTCTCTTTTATTGGTGGGTGGCTCCCTGTGGGGATGTGGTGTTCTATCCCTTTTACTCTGCCGAAGTCTAGCGGGTGCTTACTAAAGACTCTCTCGTACTCCTGTACCACCCGGTAGACTCCTTGTTTTTGGTGCAGGGGAGTGGAGTCAGCACCCACATGGAGTTTCTGGCACCAGTCCTCCTTTTGTTTCTGGGAGCCATTACCCTCCGCCTGAGGAGATGGAGGCAAGGGTTCCACGGCCCTGATAGCTTTGTGTTCGACAACAAACAGTTTGGCGAGTGTAGCGTACCTGGGTAAGTGTACTTCCCTCTCCCCAATGTTGAGGATGCGGACGGGCACCCTCCCATGACGGACATCAACCACCCCCCGGGCTGTCAAAATGGTGGGCCTGCTGTCTGAGTACACGGGTTCTACCATGGCTTGGTAGTCTCTACCTCTCAACCCGATTGCAGTCCGACACCAGATCATCATTTCACTTTTGGGAGGCATGGAAATGGGGAATGGGTCACTCAGTCTTACGCTACCGATCTCACCACCAGACAGTTCTACCTGCTGCCGTCTCATCAGGGCTTTTATCTCCTTGTTGAGGACTCTCTGTTGGCTGGAACTAGCATTCACCGCCACCTGTTGTAGAATTACAATTACCTCTGAAAGACAATTTTCAATTACGTTAGTACCCACAGTTATTTTAGGGTGACTTTCACGACGGTCAATGTCCACAATAATCACCCCCTGTGCCGGCAGTTCAACTTTACCAATTTTAATGGTCATCTCCTTGAACCCCATCTGCGGCACGGGTAAGCCATTACTGGCGATGATGCTCAAGTTATTGTCTGGATACCGTGTGATATCAGCATCAGTCCAATACTGCTTAAAAAGTACATAAGGGATAGTGGTTACTTGTGACCTACTATCCAGCAAGGCGCTCATGGGGATACCGTCCAGCACCACGGGTAAAACCGGGCGCCCCCCAACGTACTTATTACGCCAATTGTAAGGGCCTGGTGATCTTATGCCTGGGGGTTGGCCCTTTGCCCCAGGTTGGACCCTTTTAAATTACAGTACCTGGAAATGTGTCCGGGCTGGTTGCATCGACGGCAAATGGGCTGTCCATCCTCTGCGTAGCGGTCTGTGGGCCTCCCTCGGAACGACTGGATCCTCCTCTGTCGACGCCACGGGACATCCTCCGGACTTGAAGCCAGCTCGATGGGTCTTGACGGGTCCACTTGCAACGCCTGGACGGTCCTGGTCAACGCCGCGACGCTCCTGGTCAGCTCCTGGACTTGGTGGTGCAGGTCTTTCGACGGGGCTTGGTTCAGGGCCTGTGCATCAGCCCCCACGGGATCCATAGAGGAGGGCGCCGCCTCCTGGTGGTTGGTGAGAGCAGGGCGCCGGGGGTTTATAGCGCCACTGGTTGCAGATTCACGGAGCACCCTTATGGCCCTGTCCTTAAATTGGGCAAAGGTTAGGTCGGGGTTCTGAAAGAACATGAGACGCAGTTGGGCCCTGTGGGCGCTAGACAGCAGACTTTCTATGAATTGTTCTGTTAGCAGCTTATCCGTTTCCTGCACACTGCCAGGGTCAGTTTGTTGAATAGCCCTCAAGGCTTCCTGCAGATTTAGGGCATAGTCTCTGATGCTGTCCTGTGCCCGCTGCTTACATCCATAGAACCTCATTTTAATCTCAGCGGAGGTACGTGTGTCAAAGGTACCCCGCAGCCGGGCCAGAATACCCTTCACAGTCCTTTTATCCTCAGTGGGCCATGATTTTACCTCCCTTTGGGCTGCGCCAGTTAACTGCCCTGTCAATATGCTGACCTTCTGTTCCTCTGTCAGGGGGTAAACGTGGAACAAACTGTATAGCCTTTCCTTGAAGTCAGTTAGGGCATGGGGCTCCCCTGAGTATTTGGGCAGCCAGGCCGCTCCAGGGATGTAGGGCAGGGAAAAGGGCATCACCGCTGCTGCAGCTGCGTTGGTGGTAGTGGGCGCCTCTGTGTCCGACATCTTCCTCCCCCCTAGTTAAGCGTGGCCTACCTTCCGACGATCCTCTTCTGTAGGCCGCGGCTCCGCTGCTGCTGCTCTGGACGAGGACCTTGCGTCGCGTCCTGATGACGTCAGCGTCGCTCTCTCTCCCTTCCAGGACCTTGCGCAGCGTCGGTGCGTGGGGCGGAGCTTCGGATCTCGCGTGGTTTTGAAGTCCACGCCCCTCTTCTTCCCGCGCGGCGTCCTGAAGATGGCGTCCGATGGCGAGAAACAGCTGCGGATGGCGGGAAGACGGTAGAAGACGGCGGGAAACAGTCCAAGATGGCGTCTGATGGCGGGAATCGGCTCCGGATGGCGGGAAACGACTCCGGACGGCGGGAAACTTCGCCACAGGTAAGTTACAAAAGTCTTTTTCAGGCACGCAGTACCCGGTGGTTGCGGGCACGAAATCCTGCCGACTACGCCAAAGCTGACTCGCCCCTTGGGCCGTGGGGCACTCGGATCCGGGCAGTCTGGGAACGATGGGAGTAGTAGTGGCAACCCGGTTCCGTGGCTCAGGGTGGTCAGGCCAGTGGTAGTCCGTTATGTGCTATTGATTATGTCCGACTACGCCACCCGTGGATTGCGGTTATTAGGAACCGCCGCTGCATGCCGACCGCTGGGGCTGATGAGGTGTGCAGCTAGGGTAGTGTGACTCCCCACGGGAAGAGTGCGGCCCCAGGGCAGTATAGTGGATGGTGGGAGTGATGGTGGTGAGAGTCCCAGTGCTGATAGTGCTGGAGAAGCAAGGAGCACACAGACAACAGGTTGCAGTCCAGGGTCTTTACTAGAACAGGTAAATTGACCCATAAACAGTCCCGGCTAGGAGGGGGACCTGGATGTCTGAGAGCAACGGGGAAATTGGCTCTGGTCAGGGTAAGGGTGTAGGCCTACCGTGCTTTCTGCGCTCCTTCTGGCTATCTCCTCCTGATAGGGTAACAGCCCACGTTTCCAAGCTTTCTGTGTATTCTCGCCTGTATGGCCTGCGACGTGGGTTCCTTTCTGCTCCCAGCCTTGTACGGCTTTACTGGTCCCTTCTGTTGTGGCAGGGCCTCCAGGCTTCTTAGGCCAAGGAATATACAGTCCCCTGCGGACTGGTTCTCTGCTGGGGGATGTGGAATCCTCTCAGCCTCAGACACCAAAGTCTGGTAAATTAAGTCCTCTTTCTGCCAAGACAGGCTCTCTTCGCCTCTTGTCTCTGGCTTGTGGCTCTCCTCCTGCCACACTTCCTCTTAGGTGCAGTGCAACTGTCTGTCCCTGTTCTGCTCTGGGACAAGTCTCAATGCTGAGACAGGCCATCCAGTTCTCTCTAACCCTGCCCCCAGCACCAGCTTTTATAGGGGCAGCCTGCTCCCCCTACTGGCCTGAGACAGGAGGCATTGCATGCTAATGTTCCCCTGACTAGAGAACCTCCCCCTTGCTCTCAGACACAGCTTTAATACATTTTGTGGCATCCAGGCCAGGGTGACACAGATGGAGCGAGACATGATGTCCCAGATGTGCTCAATCGGATTCAGGTCTGGGGAACAGGCGGGCCAGTCCATAGCTTCAATGCCTTCACCTTGCAGAAACTGCTGACACACTCCAGCCACATGAGGTCTGGCAATGTCCTGCATACTGCATAAGGGGCATAATGGGGGCATTACACTGTGTGGGGGCATAATACATACTACATAAGGGGCATAATGGGGGCATTAAACTTTTTGGGGCATCATACATACTGCATAAGGGGCATAATGGGGGCAATACACTGTGTGGGGGCATCATACATACTGCATAAGGGGCATAATGGGGGCATTACACTGTGTGAGGGGCATCATACATACTGCATAAGGGGCATAATGGGGGCATCATACATCCTGCATAAGGGGCATAATGGGGGCATTACATTGTGTGGTAGCATCATACATCTTGTATAAGGGGCATAATGGGGGCATTACACTGTGTGGGAGCATCATACATACTGCATGAGGGGCATAATGGTGGCATACACTGTGTGGTGCATCATACATACTGTATAAGGGGCATAATGGGGGCATTACACTGTGTGGGGCATCATATATACTGTATAAGGGGCATAATGGGGCATTACACTGTGTGGGGGCATCATACATACTGCATAAGGGGCATAATGGGGGCATTACACTGTGTGGGGGCATCATACATACTGCATAAGGAGCATAATGGGGGCATTACACTGTGTGGGGGCATCATGTATACTGCATAAGGGGCATAATGGGGGCATTACACTGTGTGGGGGCATCATGCATCCTGCATAAGGAGCATAATGGGGGCATTACACTGTGTGGGGGGCATCATACATCCTGCATAAGGGGCATAACACTGTGTGGGGGCATCATACATCCTGCATAAGGGGCATAATGGGGGCATTACACTGTGTGGGGGGCATCATACATACTGCATAAGGGGCATAATGGGGGCATTACACTGAGTGGGGGCATCATACATCCTGCATAAGGGGCATAATGGGGGCATTACACTGTGTGGGGGCATCATGCATCCTGCATAAGGGGCATAATGGTGGCATTACACTGTGTGGGGGCATCATACATACTGCATAAGGGGTATAATGGGGGCATTACACTGTGGGGGGCATCATGCATCCTACATAAGGGGCATAATGGGGGCATTACACTGTGTGGGGGCATCATACATACTGCATAAGGGGTATAATGGGGGCATTACACTGTGGGGGGCATCATGCATCCTACATAAGGGGCATAATGGGGGCATTACACTGTGTGGGGGCATCATACATTCTGTATAAGGGGCATAATGGGGGCATTACACTGTGGGGCCAGTAAAGGGGCCCTTTACTATGAGAACAATACGTTTCCTCCCTTCCTGTCTCCATAGTTGGGTCGTATGTATCTATTACAGGAAACAGAACAAAAACCTTATGATTCTTATAAAGGGGCAACACAAGACCCCAAAAGAGTCTCTGTGCTCAAGGGGTTAATGCCCCCTGCGCCCAGTAATGGGGGATCCCCACATACCTCCACCTGCAGAGCCGCCACCACATATATGGCTGCTCTGTGCGCACAGGAGCTGTGATGAGGTCACAGGAGGGGAAGAGTCAGGGGTCACATGATCAGGGGCCTCAGTGGATGCAGGACTCTGCTGTGCTGGTTGTCATGGTGCTGGATGAGCTGAAGTTTATGTGTGGGGTCAGGAGTAGTGTTGAGCGATACCTTCCGATATCGGGAAATATCGTATCAGATTGGATAGGACCGATACCCAAAAGTATCGGATATCGCCGATTCCGATACCGGAAACCAATGCAAGTCAATGGGACACTAATATCGGAAAGCCATCCCAGCGTGAGAGAATTCTCCTGATTGTTTAAAAGCCGGCGGGCGGTAAAAAGCCGCCGGCTTTTAAACAATCACACAGCCCCATACTGCTTCCCCGCAGCCTCCCACCCCGATCCTGCGCTCCCCCCGCCACCTCCCATCCCGATCGTAAGTTAGGACCGGGCGGGGAGCGCAGCACCAAGGAGCAGGGAGCGAAGGAGCCGGGCGGGGAAGCCGGCAGTGAAAAGACTACACCGCCGGCTTTCCCGTTCTGTGCTGCGCTCTCCCGCCGGTTATTTCAAATGAACAGCTGAGGTATCAGGTGATGCTGATCAGCTGTTCATTTGAAGTAGCCGCGGTGCCCTCAGAGGGTTCATGTGAGTTCATGCTTCACTGCATGAACTCACATGAACTTTCCCACGGCCGCACAGGTCAGCCTCACCTCCCAGACCATCAGACCCATCATGATTGGTGTGTGCGCAGGTGTCTGTGCGATGTGTGCGGGTGTGTGCGCGATGTCTGCGGGTGTCTGCGTGCAGGCAGACATAGGCTAATGTGACACTACTACTCCCATCGGCCTATGTCTGTCCCCCGTCCACTTGTGCCAGCAGGATCAGCTCGATGGGAGCAGTAGCTATTTAAACTGCCCCATATGTTATTTTTGCCCCTATACATCTTTTCTGTTTTTAGGCCCCCCATATATTTTTTTTGTTTTTGGTCCCCAATAAATTTTAAATACATTTTTCATTGGTGGCCAGTGGTTACCTAAAATAAATTAGTTCATACATTACCTTTCCCCGCCGATCGCCACCTAAAATAAAGTAAAAAATAAAAAACTACACCTATACTCACCTAGACACCTAATTCCTCGAAGCCATCGATCTCCTGTAATAAAATATAAAATAATAAACCACAACCTTATCCTTACCCCTCCGTAGTAGTCCACGAGTGTCCCACGAAGATCTCCAGTTTAGAGCAGCCACATAAAATGTGACCGCTCTAAACCACTGCCGCCGCTAGAATGACGGGGCCGTAAAGCAGCCCCATCATTGCATAAACCGGTGTCTAGGTGAGTATAGGTGTAGTTTTTTATTTTTTACTTTATTTTAGGTGGCGATCAGGTAATGTATGAACTAATTTATTTTAGGTAACCACTGGCCACCAATGAAAAATGTATTTAAAATTTATTGGGGACCAAAAACAAAAAAAATATATGGGGGGCCTAAAAACATAAAAGATGTATAGGGGCAAAAATAACATATGGGGCAGTTTAAATAGCAGGATCAGGCTGATGGGAACTACTGCTCCCATCGAGCTGATCCTGCTGGCACGAGTGGACGGGGGACAGACATAGGCCGATGTGAGTAGTAGTGTCACATCGGCCTATGTCTGCCTGCACGCAGACACCCGCAGACATCGCGCACACACCCGCACACATCGCACAGACTCCCGCGCACACTCCAATCATGATGGGTCTGATGGTCTGGGAGGTGAGGCTGACCTGTGCGGCCGTGGGAAAGTTCATGTGAGTTCATGCAGTGAAGCATGAACTCACATGAACCCTCTGAGGGCACCGCAGCTACTTCAAATGAACAGCTGATCAGCATCACCTGATACCTCAGCTGTTCATTTAAAATAACCGGCGGGAGAGCGCAGCACAAAACGGGAAAGCCGGCGGTGAAGTCTTTTCCCTGCCGGCTTCCCCGCCTGGGTCCTTCGCTCCCTGCTCCTTGGTGCTGCGCTCCCTGCCCGGTCCTAACTTACGATCGGGATGTGAGGTGGCGGGGGGAGCGCAGGATCGGGGTGGGAGGCTGCGGGGAAGCAGTATGGGGCTGTGTGATTGTTTAAAAGCTGGCGGCTTTTTACCGCCCGCCGGCTTTTAAACAATCAGGAGAATTCTCTCACGCTGGGATGGCATTCCGATATTAGCGTCCCATTGACTTGCATTGGTTTCCGGTATCGGAATCGGCGATATCCGATACTTTTTGGGTATCGGTCCGATCCAATCCGATCCGATATTTCCCGATATCGGAAGGTATCGCTCAACATTAAGTAATACATAAGAATAATATGTACTATGTCTGACCACTACAAACACTCATCTGAACTGGTCCAAGTGCTGTCAGGTTTTTTCACGGGCAGCACTTAGACAATACGGTCGTGTGAATATAGGCTTATGATGCATCTGGTAATAAACATGTTAAGGATGGGCCGCTACTCATGGGCCACTGCTGTGTGCTTGCCCCCCAGGCTAAAATGTGCCAGCCAGCCCCTGCTGCACCGGGTGCCAGAAAACCTAGATACACCTTTGGAATAGGTATCCTGCAAAGTAAAGATGGGGTTTGGTGTTTTTAAATGATTTTATTGACTCTGTGCATTTATATTTTGTATCAATAATATGATATGGTTATATATATCTTCTGGATATCAGGAGGGCTTATCCCTGTGCATTGACTCTCTCCTTCTCCTTCGATGTCCTGTATAGGGCAAAAAAAACTACGCGTTTCGAGGACTCACAGTTCCTCTTCGTCAGCTTCTCGCTGGTAGTCAAACTGGTAACCTAATAAAGTCCAAACGCCCCCCACAAAGATAATACAACCAAAGAAATGGAGGAAGATCCAATACTAACAAGACGGTGCAAAAGGACATATGGAGGTGCAATAGAACTAAGATAGAATTCCAATAAGAATAGACTGTGTGTGAAAAAAATAATAATAAAAAAGACTTTGTTCAAACTTTCACAATTAGTTAAAAATGAATAAAAATTATATACTTATATTTCTGATGGCTATAAAAAACAGTCTGTTAATCAGTGTATATTACCAGGATAGTATAAATTCGGCACTTAGTACCATCCAGAGATAAAAAGGAAAAAATGAAGGAGAAAAATAAAAACATTATATAGTATCTCCAATAGGGTTATCAATGTATAGAAACAAATACATATATAAAATAGGTGGATTCAAAGGAATATATCCAAAAGACATATTATATTGATAAAATATAAGGAGGTTCATAAAAGTGCAATGTAAATGTTCAATTGGTACTGGGATAAAAAATACATACAGTATATACCGCTGCGAGTTGAAGGCATACAGCTGACTCTCGTGATTAAGGCCCTTCAGAGCCAAGCTATTTAATGTGAAGAACCATTTGGATTCCATCCGCGACATTAATCTCAGGTAATCACCTCCCCTCCATTTTCTGGGGACTAATCGGATCCCACAAAACTTAGTGTCCTTATAAGATTGGTTGTGGAACTTCCGGTAGTGCCGGGACAGTGGATGCCCTTCAAAACCTTCATTCATGTTGATAAAGTGTTCCTTCAGCCTTTTGATAACTTGCGCTTTGTACAGACATCTCCTCCTGCCAAGGCATAAAAAGGGCGTGGCTTGGGGTGTGGATAGGGGCGTGGCCAGACTACGCGTGCCGCATGGTTTCGCCCTCTTTCTAGTCCTCATAGGTTGGCGGTATGCTTGTACTGAGCAGATCTGGGATATCAGTGATTAGGTCCCATATTGTGCACTGTAAGGTCTGGAAAAGCTCCTTCTATCCGTCTCTGTAGCACCAGAGGAAGAACAGAGGGGAAAAGACAGGATTTTCTACATGTCGCGTTATGTAGATGTTCTGCAGATTTATCACAACCGTCCACAAGAAGAAACTGCCATCACAGAGCCGCCTTTAGCTGTTGGAAAAGTTTAACCTTAGTTTTGAATAGTTGCTATAGCCAACAAGGACTTTCTATTTATGCTGGGTCACATGATGCTGGTGCTGGGTGATGTCATGTGACGGAATGTTGTGGGTGATGATGTCACAGAGGGCGTTGTGATGTCACCCTTGGGGTATATAAGGGGGCTCCATCCACCTGGAGCTCATATCTCATTGGCCATATCTTGGTGCTGAGATACCCCCTGGAAACAATGAGGATCGCCATATTGTTTCTGTGCTGTACCCTGTTCTACCCTGTGAATTACCATAGGCTGCCGGTGAGTACCTGTCTATTATTACATATGGAGGACGTTTAGAATCAGCTGCGGCAGGGGAAGGGGATGGGGAGGGGGGTCCTGTAAGAATTTACCTGCGGGAATAAGAGGTTATGGCAGGGAAAGGAGCTTAGGAAGTGACAGTCAGAGGGGATATAAGTGTGGGGTGACCCCTCTGACTCCCACATTCCTGCCTTGTCCTTGTAGTGATTAATGACTTTGGTGTTGTCCCTTATATATCACTTTGCAGTCACCAGTGATCGCTCCGCACTGTGATCCTAAACTACAGTCTCATTTACCTTTTTGCAAACGCCCAGAAGGGGAGGAGTGACATCACACCCATGTGAGCAGATCCCGCCCACTTTTACTGCAGTCGTAATGCGAGCTAGCTGTATTCTGTTTTCATGGAAATATCAGCAGCTGCTCCCCCTAGTGTTTACAAGATGAAAACATCAAAAGAGTTAAAATATTTTTTTCAGATTTTATACCATTAAAACCTTTTTAAATATATATGTGTATTTATATATAAATATAAATACTTTACAATTTTACAATTGTAAAAAAATTGCTGACACTTTCCCTTTAAAAGATCTAAAGACGTTCTGCTTCATGTGCCATTGTGACCAATCACAGCACAGATTATATTTTTTAAACTTTTCTTGAAAAACTGAAGCTGCTCCGTGATTGGAAATCATGTGGAAGGGTTCTCTTTTAGACATTTAGTTAGGTCCAAAGTATCAGTGACATGATGGATAGAACTGTGCAATGATGTCACAGAGGGCTTTGTGATGTCACCCCTGGGTATATTAGAAGCCTCGGCCCATCTGCAGCTTGTATCTCATTGACCATACCTTGGTGCTGAGAGACCTCTGGAGATGATGAGTATCATCCTATCATTTCTGTGCTTTACGTTGCTCTACCCCCCACATTACAGTACACTGAGGGCGAGTATGTTCTCATCAATATGGAGGTCACAAGGATCAGCTAATGAGAATATCGCCTCTTGCAGGACTTCTCATACTGGACACGTGACCGTCCGTCATATGAAAGTCCAACTGTAAATAATATTCCATGGACCCTGGAGGTGAATCCCAAACTTCTTCCTGATCTTCTCAATGGGATATTTCTGAAAGTTGCTTGATAATGTATCCATCACTGTATAATAACAAGGGCTCTCTGTTTGACTGGATTGGGTATAAATATACAGGACTTTATTATGTTTTTTTTCTTTATTATAGGATGACCCACTACCCGTGGATCTCAGAAGAAGCACCTATCAAGCTTCCATCAATCTTCCTCTTTGGCTCTTCCGTGACGCAGTTTTTGTTGCGGTGATGACACTACTGACAATACTAGAGTATTTGGCCTTAAGTCTTGTCCTGAGCAAGTGGGCAATGTCTGAACCTGGTGAAACAATCAGAAAACTCCTGAGAACAAAACCATTCTGAAGGAACAAAGTGCTTGTAAGGAGCCGATTTGCATCCCTCAGATTCAGAAGCAAGACTCCAGGAGAACACCTGTCCTGCCCAATGGCAAATGTTCTACTCCATCCATGGCTCCTGCACCGCAGGATGCGAAAAAGGTTCCTAGTTGCAACTATAAAGTGGCGTTCAGTGATATTGTCTGGGTCAGAATGATCCCTCACAACAATATAGGAAGAGGAGCTCGAAGTTCCACGGAGCATAAAGAGAGGTTACTGATTTTTCAGAGAAGCCAACAACCCAGAATTCCAGAGCCAAGAGCACCAGAACCTAGAACACCAGAACCTACCATGTCAGAACCTAGTATGTCAGAACCTAGAATGCCAGAGCCTGAAATGCCTACAACACCTCAACCCAAAATCAAGAGGAGAAGATGTTTCCTTAGATGTCTTAGAGGCGAGGAAGATTGAGAAGGCAACTGCTTGAACTTTCCCATTGCTCGTGTTTTCATCACAGGTTAGTCCTATACATGCTGTCTGATGGGCACCATCTTACTACACACAATGCAGCATTGCACCTGAAATCGCATGGATATTTTGTCACACACTTGCACTTTAGCACCTTATCATATGGCGCATATATCTATGAACGCTTTGCTAAGTATCACTGTCTAGTATGTGCTTCTGATGAACCTATTTTAGGAAAACGTGTCGAGGTTTGGCATACTATGTACTTGAGTTTGGCGTACTATGTGCTTGTTGGTAAATTCTATTGCCATCTATAATCTACTAGATATTATAATGTCTCTGGTGGGATGCCCCATGCCGAATTGTTGATAACTGACTATGAGCATTGTCCTCTATTTCTTATCTACTATGGTTACAGGTTGATGTGAAGAGAGCTGTGCCATTGGTAGCGATTTTTCTACTGATTTGTCAGTTATATTTATGTTAGTTTAGCAAATTTCTGCTTGTAGGGTCTAATGTTTTACCATAGTATATGTTCTGTGAGCTAAATTGTCATACTTATGCACTAGATAGATTATAAATTGTGATGCTTATGTACAAGATAGATTATTAGTTTAATCGGTGATTTTTTAAATATTTTTTAGCATCAGGAGACTCAAGAATCGCATCTTACAGAAGACAAGAAGCCTAAATGCCGAAGGGTGATGACCTGTTGATGGCCCACAGCTGGAGGGTCATTACCTCTTGATGGCACAAAACTGGACAGAAGATAAAAACATTTGATGGCACACAGCCGGAGGGTGATGACCTATTGATGGCCATAGCCAGAGGGTCATTACCTGTTGATGGCACACAGCCGGAGGGTGATGATCTATTGATGGCCATAGCCAGAGGGTCATTACCTGTTGATGGCACACAGCCGGAGGGTGATGACCTACTGATGGCCATAACCAGAGGGTCATTACCTGTTGATGGCACACAGCCGGAGGGTGATGATCTATTGATGGCCATAGCCAGAGGGTCATTACCTGTTGATGGCACACAGCAGGAGGGTGATGACCTATTGATGAGCATAGCCAGAGGGTCATTACCTGTTGATGGCACACAGCCGGACAGAGGATAATTACCTGTTGATGGCACACAGACGGATGGTCATTACCTGTTCATGGCGCACTGCCGGATGGTCATTACCTATTGATGGCACACAGCCGGAGGGTGATGACCAATTGATGGCCATAGCCAGAGGGTCATTACCTGTTGATGGTGCACTGCCGGATGGTCATTACCTGTTGATGGCACACAGCTGGATGGTCATTACCTGTTCATGGCACACTGCCGGATGGTCATTACCTGTTGATGGAACACAGCCGGAGGGTGATGACCTATTGATGGCCATAGCCAGAGGGTCATTACCTGTTGATGGCGCACTGCCGGATGGTCATTACCTGTTGATGGCACACAGCTGGAGGGTGATGACCAGTTGATGTCGGACTGCCGGATGGTCATTACCTGTTGATGGCACACAGCCGGACAGAGGATCATTACCTGTTGATGGCACAAAGCCGGTCAGAGGATAAGATCTTTTGATTGCATACACCGGGTCCCTCCCTGATAACAGGGAACCCTGGGGAATACTCGTCATCTTGATCCCCCACTGACTAAATACTTGCTCCACCTCAGCCTACACCATCATGGAGGACACTTCCACCTGTGTCCACTGTAAGGTTCGACTTTCTTTTATCATTTCAGCAGATTAATAAACATCATAAAGCTGTAAAACTATCGAGTAATTTATTATAAATTATTATAAAGAAATATAAAGTATAATAGATAGCTATAGAGGGCACAGAAGACGACTAACTATAGTAAGCATGGTATCGCCTGATATATACTGTATATTCTAGATGGCGCTATTACACTAAATACATCACAACCTCCAGGGTGATATTACCGTACAATGCGAGATCACTAATAATGGCCACAGATTATGAGAAAATGACCAGCTCCATAGTCCTGGAGTTATTATAAATGTCTCTAGTGTGAGGCAGGGACTGGACGAGTGTTGGAGGGAGGTATATTCCCCCAGGACGTCCTTTATGTATCCATGCTGTAGAATCTGCCGTATACTTCTGTTCTAGCAGTCAGACATTTCACTCTGCAAATCACAGGCTCAACATTGTGTAAAACTAGCACCGTATATAAGAGCACTCAGAATAAAAACTAGCGGCATGCCGTGCACTGCCCACGTCATGTGTACGGGATACAGGACCTGCAGGACCTGGTACGGCCATTATAGTTGATAGATTAATGATACCTGTGCAGATGAAGGGAAAAAAATATGTGCAACAGCAGGAGGAGAAAGTCTCAAAATGTAATTTGAAGAGTATAATAGAGAAATGGGAAACTTCTGGAGATGCAGATAAGTGGTACCAGGGCAAAACGTAAGTGCAGTCAGACATGGGAAAAGTGCAAATGATCCAGCGTAAAGGTTTGTTTAGTAGAAAAAATATTAAAACTTAGCTTTTATTAGCCATATAAAACACTGCTCCACAAAGAATACAGCAAATGTGCAACTATCATAGCTTACAGACCTACACGTTTCAACAAATCATGTCTTAATTATGGCCCTACTACTAGAATGACAAAAAGGCATATATATATATATATATATATATATATCCACGTGCCTGTATGACCTCCCTACAACGCCTGGGCATGCTCCTGATGAGGTTGCGGATGGTCTCCTGTGGGATCTCCTCCCAGACCTGAACTAAAGCATCCGCCAACTCCTGGACAGTCTGTGGTGCAACGTGACGTTGGCGGATGGAGCGAGACATGATGTCCCAGATGTGCTCAATCGGATTCAGGTCTGGGGAACGGGCGGGCCAGTCCATAGCTTCAATGCCTCCATCTTGCAGGAACTGCTGACACACTCCAGCCACATGAGGTCTGCCATTGTCCAGCATTATGAGGAACCCAGGGCCAACCGCACCAGCATATGGTCTCACAAGGGGTCTGAGGATCTCATCTCGGTACCTAATGGAAGCCAGGCTACCTCTGGCGAGCACATGGAGGGCTGTGCGGCTCTCCAAAGAAATGCCACTCCACACCATTACTCACCCACTGCCAAACCGGTCATGCTGAAGGATGTCACTCTCCACGGCGTCTCCAGACTCTGTCACGTCTGTCACATGTGCTCAGTGTGAACCTGCTTTCATCTACGAAGAGCACAGGGCGCGAGTGGCAACTTTGCCAATCCTGGTGTTCTGTGGCAAATGCCAAGCGTCCTGCATGGTGTTGGGCTGTGAGCACAACCCCTATCTGTGGACGTCGGGCCCTCATACCACCCTCATGGAGTCGGTATCTAACCGTTTGTGCAGACACATGCACATTTGTGGCCAGCTGGAGGTCATTTTGCAGGGCTCTGGCAGTGCTCCTCCTGTTCCTCCTTTCACAAAGGCGGAGGTAGCGGTCCTGCTGCTGGGTTGTTGCCCTCCTACGGCCCCCTCCACATCTCCTGGTGTACTGGCCTGTCTCCTGGTAGCGCCTCCAGCCTCTGGACACAGCCAACCTTCTTGCCACAGCTCGCATTGATGTGCCATCCTGGATGAGCTGCACTATCTGAGCAACTTCTGTGGGTTGTGGAGTCTGTCTCATGCTACCACGAGTGTGAAAGCACAACCAACATTCAAAAGTGACCAAAACATCAGCCAGAAAGCATTGGTACTGAGATGTGGTCTGTGGTCCCCACCTGCAGAACCACTCCTTTATTGAGGGTGTCTTGATAATTGCCAATAATTTCCATCTATCCTCTATTCCATTTGCACATCAGCATGTGAAATTGATTGTCAATCAGTGTTGCTTCCTAAGTGGACAGTTTGATTTCACAGAAGTTTGATTTACTTGGAGTTATATTCTGTTGTTTTAAGTGTTCCCTTTATTTTTGGAGCAGTTTATATAGATACATACAGTGAGTACGGAAAGTATTCAGACTCCTTTAAATTTTTCACTCTTTGTTTCATTGCAGCCATTTGATAAATTCTAAAAAGTTCATTTTTTTCTCATTAAAGTACACTCAGCACCCCATCTTGACTGAAAAAAACAGCAATATAGAATTTTTTTGCAAATTTATTAAAAAAGAAAAACTGAAATATCACATGGTCATAAGTATTCAGATCCTTTGCTCAGACACTCATATTTAAGTCACATGCTGTCCATTTCCTTGTGATCCTCCTTGAGATGGTTCTACTCCTTCAATGGAGTCCAAATGTGTTTAATTAAACTGATAGGACTTGATTTGGAAAGGCACACACCTGTCTATATAAGACCCCACAGCTCACACTACATGTCAGACCAAATGAGAATCATGAGCTCAAACGAACTGCCCAAGGAGCTCAGAGACCGAATTGTGGCAAGGCACAGATCTAGCCAAGGTTATAAAAGAATTTCTGCATTACCCAAGGTTCATAAGAGCACAGTGGCCTCCATAATCCTTAAATGGAAGAAGTTTGGGACCACCAGAAGTCTTCCTAGACCTGGCCGTCCAGCCAAACTGAGCAATCGTGGGAGAAGAGCCTTGGTGAGAGAGGTAAAGAAGAACCCCAAGATCACTGTGGCTGAGCTCCAGAGATGCAGTAGGGAGATGGGAGAAAGTTCCACATAGTCAACTATCACTGCAGCCCTTCCCCAGTTGGGCCTTTATGGCAGAGTGGCCAGATGGAAGCCTCTCCTCATATGAAAGCCCGCATAGAGTTTGCTCAAAAACACATGAAGGACTCCCAGACTATGAGAAATAAGATTCTCTGGTCTGATGAGACGAAGATAGAACTTTTTGGTGATAATTCTAAGTGGTATGTGTGGAGAAAACCAGGCACTGCTCATCACCTGCCTAATACAATCCCAACAGTGA
Organism: Phyllobates terribilis; assembly: GCF_046119375.1. Classification (NCBI taxonomy): domain Eukaryota; kingdom Metazoa; phylum Chordata; class Amphibia; order Anura; family Dendrobatidae; genus Phyllobates; species Phyllobates terribilis. The sequence continues at coordinate 73,047 of NW_027363299.1, read as the reverse complement.
AACATGGTGGTGGCAGTTGTTAGAACCCTCCTGTTAGTTTTTTCTATTTTGTGGTCATGTGACCTTCTGCCTATTTATTCCAGCTCCGCCCTTCAGGCTTTGCTGGACTTCAGTGTTACTTTGACTCTTAATCTAGCCAGGTGCTTTGTACCTACTGTATCTCTCTAGTTTGTTTGGTCCTTGGACCACTAAGTACTTTTGTCTGTTTGTCTTCTTCTGCTACTACTTCTGCCAGGAGGTGTCCAGTTTTGTCCCAGTCCTTAGTTCTTTTAGGGACCCCTCCCTTTAATCTATAGGTCTGTGTTCAGATTAGCCGCGGACATAGGCGGGTCTGTTTGCAAGGAACAGGTTGCCCGCTGCATCGTAAGGAATCAGCTTAGTCCTATTGTATGGACAGATTTCCTCTCTTTCCTTAGTTCTTGTAGTAGATCATAACAGCAGTATCATGCTATGGGTGTGTTTTTCAGCTGCAGGGACAGGACGACTGGTTGCAATTGAAGGAAACATGAATGCGGCCAAGTACAGAGATATCCTGGATGAAAACCTCTTCCAGAGTGCTCTGCACCTCAGACTTGGCCAAAGGTTCACCTTCCAACAAGACAATGACCCTAAGCACACAGCTAAAATAACAAAGGAGTGGCTTCAGAACAACTATGTGACCATTCTTGACTGGCCCAGCCAGAGCCCTGACCTAAACCCAATTGAGCATCTTTGGAGAGACCTGAAAATGGCTGTCCACCAACGTTTCCCATTCATCCTGACGGAACTGGAGAGGATCTGCAAGGAAGAATGGCAGAGGATCCCAAAATGCTGGTGTGAAAAACTTGTTGCATCATTTCCAAGAAGACTCATGGCTGTACTAGCCCAAAAGGGTGCTTCTACTCAATACTGAGCAAAGGGTCTGAATACTTATGCCCGTGTGATATTTCAGTTTTTCTTTTTTATTAAATTTTGCAAAAATTTCTTCATTTCTGTTTTCTTTCAGACAAGATGGGGTGCAGAGTGGACTTTAATGAGAAAAAAATGAACTTTTTAGAATTTACCAAATGGCTGCAATGAAACAAAGAGTGAAAAATGTAAAGGGGTCTGAATACTTTCCGTACCCAGTGTACATGCATGGAAATAAATGCAGAATTATATTTCTTAATACTGCAGTATCAGATCCTGTCTTGAATTTAACCCCTGTGGTATCCAATGTGAAAATCCACAGGGACTCCCCTGATGAATTACAATTGAGGAAATCATGAATTTTATATTCTCTATCATTACTTAAGGACATAAAACTATCTGTTTTAACCGCATGTAGACACGCTTTGCACCGATTGGCTCCACATCTGAAGAAACCTTTTGTGCTGAGCCAATTTGGTTGTACAGTATTAGTCTCACTCAGGGGTGGATTAAGAGTAGCAAGGGCCCCCTCCACACACCTGATTTATCACGTGACATGTCACATGATCCCCGTGATAGATCATGTGATAGTTCACGGGAAATTAATTTGGCATAATATTAATTGTGCTGCCCCATCTGAGAGCAGCACAATATTGGGGCAGATACCCTGATTCCAGCGATGTGTCACTTTTTCAGCTGCTTGTTGTCATTTTGAGAAAATCACCGTTTTATCTGCTGCAGATCTAGCAGCTCTCTGAATGCTGCGCTCTGTATAGCCCCGCCCACACCACTGATTGGCAGCTTTCTGCCCATGCTCAGTGTACACAGAAATCTACTGATCAGTGATGGGGGTGGGGTCCTACAGAACTTACTAGTCATCTAGTAATAATTACCTTCTGACAAATCAATGATTTTATCAAAACAACACTAAGCAGCCCAGTAAGTGACACATTACTGGAATCAGTGCCTCTAACCCTACATTATGCTGCTCTCAGATTAGGTGGCAAAAACCTGATGACAGATTCCCTTTAAAGGAGCTGTAAACACAAAAAAAGTTTGTATTAAAAAATACAAGCCATTTGTTAAATTAACTTTTTTTCATTGTTAATTCACATTAGACTGTATCTTCAACACTTTTGTCAGCAGGTCTTATTACAGACTCTGAATAGGGCAGCTCTCTCCCTCTCCCTCAGCAGAAAGTCACAGCATGGTTAAAAAACGGGATCTTTTATGATTTTCTCATAATAAATAAAAAAGGACATGCAAGTCCTCCAAACTATTTTCCGTTTCTGTATAGGGGAGGTCCGAAATCTTTCTTGTTCTTTAGTTGATCACATGTCAAAAAGGCAAAGCATTTACTATGAACTCGCCTAAAAAAATATACACTTGGAGAGTAATATCATCATTTGCATGTAAATATTCCTTGACTCTAAGGGCTCGCTCACACTGTCGTATAACACGGCCGAATGCTATGTGATGTTTTATCGGATAGGACTCGGCCCTATGTTATACTATGGGACAGTGCAGATCTGCGATTATTGGCATGAGAAAATAATCTCATTCGATATTCGGACCATGTGCACCCATACAAGTCTACGGGTGCACGTAAAACATTGGACTGCACTCGGATGTCATCCAAGTGCAGTCCGATGAACACTCACAGAGACTATGGAGAAGATGGAGAAATTAAGTTCTCCATCTTCTCCATATCTGTGCTGCGAGAGAATCGGATCACACTCAGTTGAAGCTCTGACAGAGTTTGAGCCGAGTGTCATTAGCATAATTGGCCCTATTCTCTTGCATGAGAGAATATATGGCTTAGTGAGTGGACCCTAAAACTGAATAGTAGTGACGGACAGGAACCTCACAAGCAGGATCCATGTAGCTCTCAGATGTCATGTAGGTAGGGCTTCATTCCATGGAGTAGGGCTTAATTTCAAGGTATATAAAAAAAATGGACTTCAAATAAAAATTAAATGAACACAAAAAGCACTAATTGAATTATTTTTTTCATATTTATGTTTGCAGCCCCTTTAAAAACCCTTTGAGGACCAAGACACATATATGTCCCATAGTTTTAAACTGGAAAAAAATTTGATTGAATAAAATTTAAGGTCCTCAAAGGTTTAAGTAGGTCATAAATTCATATGAATACTTGC